>NW_027556098.1:303442777-303582777 GCF_003287225.1 Phascolarctos cinereus | reverse complement strand
TCCTTTGGGGGAATCCAGAAGAGGGGAGAAATTTCATAAATTCCAAGACCATTGCACATAGCCATGATTCAAATATGTGTAATTCAGAAAAATTCCAAAGCTAAATATGTATGTATGTATGTATGTATGTATGTATGTATGCATGCATGTATATATATATATATACATATATATATATATATATATATATATATATATATATATATATATATATATATATATATATATATATATATATATATGAATTTAATCAGTCAACAAGCATTTATTACGGAACTGTGTCAGGTACTGCAAATACAAAGTGAAAAAAAAAACAGCAACAAAACCATACCAAAAAATAAGAACCCTTCTTTTAACCAGTTTCTGTTGTTAGAGGTTAAGATGAAAGCAGATTCTGAGCTGAGGAAGTTGAGGTGAAAAAGGCAGAGAGGTTGAGAATGAGATGAAGAAGGGGAAATAGAAAGGGGAGCAATGAGTTGGGAGAGGGAAGAATTACAAAATTGGGAGTTGGAAGGGACTTCATGGTCTATCTAATCAAATTCATACACCACAGGAATCCTCATTTTAACATACCCACAAGTGGTCACCGAGAACGAGAGGGGCTGAAGCATAAGGAACCCAGGATTCTCTGTGGCAAGCAAAGTATGCGAGGAATTTAACGATCTGGATGGCCTTGAAAGCTTAGTAGGAATTGTGGTCACAGATCATTAAGCCACAAAAATTAATTGACACCAACCAAAGTGAGACTAGTTAGTAAACCAAAATGTTAATTTATTAATATTTAAGGAGAGTTATATTCTTTTGGTCACGGTACTACAGGCAAGATATTTCTTCTAATAATTACATGTACATCTCTTTGGCCATGACACTTTCTTAATCCTCTTTCTGGTATAAACATTCTGATGTGTCCTGTTGACAGCCTCTGATATCTGGGTTTTCTGCTGATAATCAATATTCTTTTCAGAATACATGATTCTTGTTTTATTATTTCACTGTTACTTTTAGTCTCTATATTTATCCCATCCCAGGGATAAGATGCCTTAGGTTAATTAATGTTTTTTAATGTAACATAATTACTTATATTAATAAGAAAAACTTGTTTTTGACATTTATCTTCTTTTTAGTCTGGTTTTTGGTCTAGATGGGTTTCAGAGCTGAGTCCTATTTGTGAATACACTGAATCTAGTTGCCAATCCAGAGGCTCCCCATCTGGTTCTATTTGTAAATAATGTCTTTTCTATTTCTAGGATTAAAAAATTCACCTTGAACCAAGAAGTCATTTTAAAACCACCCCTTTAAAGCCGTATTATATGAAAGGAGGTTTGTTTGAAATGGATTATCCTATGTTACACCCTATATCATCATCATCATTTTCTTCTTCTCCTTCTCCTTCTTCTTCTTCTTCTTCTTCTTCTTCTTCTTCTTCTTCTTCTTCTTCTTCTTCTTCTCCTTCTTCTTCTCCTTCTTCTTCTTCTTCTTCTTCTTCTTCTTCTTCTTCTTCTCCTCCTCCTCCTCCTCCTCCTCCTCCTCCTCCTCCTCCTCCTCCTTCTTCTTCTTCTTCTTCTTCTTCTTCTTCTTCTTCTTCTTCTTCTTCTTCTTCTTCTTCTTCTTCTCCTCCTCCTCCTCCTCTTCTCCTCCTCCTCCTCCTCCTCTTCCTTCTCCTCTTCCTCCTCCTTCTTCTTCAAAACAACACCATCAATTTCAACGATGTCTTAAATGTGAGATCTCCCTTCACATGGGCAGATCAACTGGCCTGTAATTTAGTATGTAAACTTTAGAGAGTTGCATGAAGCCCACAGAGGCTAAGTGACTTGTCTATGATCCCCAAATTAGTGTCAGAGGCAGGATTTAAATCTAGGTTTTCCTGAAGTCAATTTCAAAGAACACTATTTTATATTAAATGACATGGACCTCTCAAATATGACATATTGAACATGAAAATCAGTATGTTGTATGACATATATTGGATTTGATGTCCATTAATGAAAGTACTGGTGTCAAGAAATGGTTCTTCATCTCAGTGTTAAATTTCTGAGTATATCTAGTAAAATTTTGTTGCAATGCAGTTACTAATTCTACAGCAAAATTCAATGTGAAGTAGGTCTTTCTTGGAAAATAGAATTGTAGAAGTATCAAAATGCAGTTGACTGCAGTCCTATGGTACAAGTCACACGGATGGCCTGCCAATGTTCCAGGGCATGACATCTTAAAGATGTGTATCACCGCATTGTGAATATACCAGTGTCCCACTGTCAGGTGACTTTTTGATATTCTTAAAAAAAACATAAAACAATTACTACATCCCTTGAAAATTAGTCTTTGAATGAACTGACAGACCTATTTACTGAGTGAAAACATCAGTATTTGAAAGCATATTATTACAAGTGAGATTTTTTTTTTCTCAGTAAGCTCTTCGACATTCATAGGACCCCCATACCCCATTCCCATCGTCCTTTGTCCAGGATAGATTCTCATGAAGAGAGGTTGTATCCAGGGACTCATCTGAAGAGAGCTGAATCACCTTGGGAGTTAAATCATTGGTCACTGTCATAAAAGGTGTGAAAGAGTAGGAGGAAGGAGTGGGGTAACCTGATGTATAATGTAGGTCCTCCAGGGCATGCAGTGAGTAGGGCTGAGCTCCAGGGACAGCAGCCCCCCAACCAGAGCTTCTGTGTTGAGAGGGGCTTCCAGACTCCTGTGGTGAAAGGCAATTAGTGCCAGCTGGTAGTGTTTGCAGTGGGTCTGAAGACGCCACATCAGGCTGGTTAAGGCTATCAGGCACTGTTTGCTCCCATGAGTCTCTCTGAGGAAAAAAAAATGAGAAAAGTTGCTGAATGTTGGCAAGAAATGGAATTACATTTTCATGTCTAGGAATTCCCCATCAAATATCTTATACAGAAGTACAGGCTAGAAAGGGGACTTTATTTTTTCCTCTGCTAGATGGAACCCTAGTTTTTAGCTCATCTGTTTAGTTTGGTTTATTTCTATAAAAGTTTATTTCATTTCCTAATTTAGATTTGTACTTACTATCTATACACTGTTCTCCTTCCTCCCTCCCAGAGAAAAGAAATACAGGAACAAAATGCAACTTTTTGAGTCCAGTGCCACACACTGCGCATGGCTGAAGGCTGGAGCTAGACTTTCTTATAAAGTAGTTACTTTAATAAGCCTTGCATGATCCAGAAGGGACCTTTTCCCCAAATCGTCACCCTTCCCCCTGCAGCTATAATGCTGCCTAAAATTCATCTATTGAAGATTTCTTAATTCCTGAAGGTTTTTGAGTCTTCAGGAATGCTTGGTTAAAATGCAAATACTGTTGAGAGGTTAACACCTCTAAGCCTTTATCAGAGTTCACAGCCTTAGCAGGAATTATGATAATTAAGAAGAAAGAACTACAGGGACGAGAGGACAGGGACTGGGCAGGAAACTTAAGGATCCCAAGAGAAGGAGAGATGTTGAAATGGAAGACAGATGGCCTACTTCTCAATTTTTACAGATACAAGATTTACACTCTTTGCAGGCCAGAATCCCTATGATGTTTCCTTGAATGTTTTGGGGACACCACTTGAATTGTCTTTCAATTCTCACGTCTGTAACATCAGGTGGGAGTGCTTCTCCACAATGAATTTGGGGGAATCCTAACTATACCTGCGATTTCATTGGTTTAGGGAATTCCCAGATGACTGCATCTACCAATGCAAGTCAGTCCCATTGCAATTTAGTCAGTCCTAGAGAAGTTGCCTAGAGTACTGATTGGTCAAAGCAACAAGTAGGATTTAAGCCCTAGTCTTCCTATTTACTCTATTTACTACCCTCACATTGCCGCCTGCAATGAATTAAAATTTGTTAAATCACTGAAATCCATTAAGTATTAATACAGTGACAAGAATGATAAATTAGCATTTATCTACAGGATGAAACTTTTTTTCTCAGGAGTTTGAAACCAATTTCTAAGAAGGGCTTTCCCTCAGTGAGTATTCTTGTAGTAGTTATTAGGCAGTGCCATAGTATAATCCCCTTGTTTCTCGGGCTACGCTAAAATGCATAAGCAGTGTCCTGCAGTACAGAGTCAGTTTGCTGAGCTTGGGGAGTGGGGGTGGGGTATTCAATTGGCCTACAAGAAAACAAATCAATCCTGGGTGAAAAGTCTCTTTGTCAGAGACTCTCAGGGGTCAGCTTCAGAGCAGCCTCAGTGAATTCCCCAACTTGGTTGTGAGACAGGTTGGTGATCTGCACAAATTCTCCCCGCTGTCAGCTTACTCTCCAAGAATCTCCGAATACTCACAAATACGAAGTGGGTGGAGTCACTTGGAAAATGTGGTTGTAGAAGCGGCGGGGGCAAGGGCGAAGCACCAAAGAGAGAGCTCGTGTTGGGGGTGAGAGCTGCCGGGCGGTAGTCTCCATAAGGCTCGGAAAAGTAGGAATCCAGGATCGGTGGGTAATTTTGCATTGCAGAGGACTCACAGGAAAAGGGTTTAGCCAGGGTTGATTGGTAGCCATCATTTGAAAATTGTTTACTGTTGTGGAAATCCGAGTCAGATAAAAAAGATCTTCTAACACCATAGTAACCTGACGTTGCAGGTGAGCCTATTGCCAATTTTAAAACAAAACAAAACGGGGGCGGGGGAGGAGAGGAGAGAGAAAGAATAATAAGTCTAAATGATGAGAGCTGGTCAATCACTTTTGTGCTCTCTTGTATCTTATGAATGCCTCCCTGATACTAACACTATAAACATCCATGGATAAGTATCCTGGGAAAAAGCCAAGTTGTCCTGAGCTGTCACTCTTAAATTCTCTGATCAAAATAGCAGTCATTTACTCTGCTCTTAAGTATGAATCCATCAGAGACTGCTTGGGAAGGTTAGCATGGTATATACAATTAGTCCATCCTGGTGCTTACAGCCCCCTACAATCTGGCTCCAATCTATTTCTCCAGCCTTATCTATATAAAGGATATAAACATATCCTTCATATGTTTTGAGTTCCAGTCAAATTGGAATAAGTGCTATACCTTCCCTAGTCTGTGACCTGGCTCATGCCATTCAGGATGCCTGGAATGCACCCCTCACCTCCCCACCAGTCTCCTCCACCAGTTGAAATCAAGGTTTAGTTCCAATCTAGCTTGCAGGTCTACTTTAGGTGTGATCTGCTCCAATAAACCCCTCCTCATCTCCTCAGTCAGAAGTAATGTCCCTTGGTTTCTCATAGTATCTTTTCTGTACCTTGGTTTTGATTTTATTATACTATGATTTCTATTATGATTCAGTGGCTGTCTGTCTCACCTCTCTCATTTGACTAACTCTTTGAGGATAGGGATAAGGGCAAGAATCACGTTTTTGTTCTTTCTAAATTTTTATGCATTTGGGCACCTAGGGTAGCACCCTATATCACTAAGAGTGTTTGATATTTGTTGTTTCATTGAATTAAACAACTTTGTATTCCTTATGTCCAAAGTGAGTATGTAATAAATACCGGTTGAAATAAATGGACTTGAATGAACAAAACAAAGTAAAAACACCTTTCAAATGATCTATAAATTTTGTGAATCTATTTACCTTCTCTGCACCTTCTATTGCCACAGTCCTTCTATAGGGGTCATTGTTCAAACTACCTTTGTCCTTGGACAAGAAGGGTTGGATCCCAGATTATGTAGTTTTGGATTTAGCCATTCAACAAACAATCAATAAATAATCTATTTTGTGCAAGGCATTGTGGACACTTGGGGTGGTGGTATCCAGAAGCACTTAACACAAAGGTTTGCATGGAGAAGACATCCAATAAATAAATGTTCGTTGTTGATGGTGACGGCAAGCAGGTAACTGTGAGGCAAGGGCAAGAGTCTGGGGCTGGCATTTTCTGGTCTTTACTATGCTTATATTATCTGCCTCCCTCTAGTGGCTAATACATTATCCTTCAACCAGGTCTGAAAGAACAGAAAGTAAAGCCTTGAACTTTTTAAAAGAGAGGGCTGGAACGAAAGGGGGATAAGAAATTCAATTCAATTCAACAGGCATTTATTAAGTACCTGCTATGTGCTAGTCAAGGTACTAAGCTCTGGGAATACAAAGACAAAAATGAAAACAGTTCCCGCCGTCAAGGAGCTTACATTCCATCGGAAGAAAGGTATGTACAGATAAGTAAATACAGAATATTTACAAAGCAGTTTTGGGAAGGTGGGGTGGGAAGCAGTAGCAGTTGTTGGGATCATGAAAAGCTTATTGCAGGAGATAATACTTGAGCTATGATTTGCATGGAGCTAGTGATTGTAAGACGCAGAGATGAGGAGGGAGAACATTCTAGGAATGTAGAACTGACCTGTGCAGAAAAAAAAAAAGCCCCAGAGAAGAGGGAAGAAATATCAGGTACAGAGAGTTGTAAGAGGGCCAATTTGGTAGGAATACAGAATGCATGCGGGGCACTAATAGGATATCAATCTGGAGACCCAGGGTGGAGACAACTGTGATGTCCCCAAATGCCAAAGAAGAAGAATTTCAAGATGACCTTATTCATGTATGAAGGAAAGTCGGTGAGATGATTGGGATGGCAAGGAAAATGTTAAACATTGCTTTTGAACTGTGCTGCTACTACATTTTAGGGAAAAGTCACATTTTCAAAGGTAGGTGATGTTACATTTTTCTCTCTTTTTTTGCAGCAGAAGGTGATCTATTGGTTGAAAATATGTGCAGTTGCAAAAATCAATGTGCTACCGACTGAGATATCCTAATCAATTAAATCTGGAATGATGTGCCCTCTCAGAAGCTGCGTTCCCACCACACAGGGACAACTCCGAGTCCCCTATTCTATTCTTTACCCCAGATAGAGGAGGAGGTGGCAACGTGGGGATAGGGAGAGAGTTCCTAAACCAAGAGCACCAATTAATCTCCCTTTCCTCTAAATTCCTACAGCACTTCATATTATGTCCATTATTATTTCATATATGTTAGCCTTCTCTTTAGCATTCACGTATAAGCTCCATGGAGTGAGGGATCATGTCTACTACTTTCATATTTCTTGCAACCATTTGATATCGTGCCATACAGGCCATAAGTTATCTCAGGACGGAAGATTTAGAGACTCAAGAAACTTGAGAGATCATAATCTGACCCCTTCACTTCACAGATGAAAACAAACAAACAAAAAACAAACTGAGGCCCAGAGAGGTGCAGTAAGTAATTTGTCCAAGCTACCCCCATCGTCAATGGCAGAACCGAGATTCGAACCCAGGGCTTCTGAAGCTGAATGAAATTAGAATTCTCCAGACAGGAACAAGAATGTCATTGTAATCCACTCTATTCCATCTTGAGCTCTGTATCCAAAAGCTTCTAATCCTGCCATAAGTTTGAAGACTACAGTTACAGCCTTTGTGTGAAGGGGGGCTATTCCAGGAAAAATTTACACAAGTGAAAATTAAATCAATAAATAAAGCTGTGTTTTACACAACAATATTTAGAGCTACAAGGGTGGGTAAGGCCAAGAACAGAATATGTAAATAATGTTCCCATGCCCTCATATCCAAATTTCCAACTCCTGGATAGAAAGATCCTTTAAAAAAAAAGAAGATAATTCTGCTTTTAGGAATATGGCAATTCTTAATTCTTAAAAGGATGGAAGACATGTTAAGATTTTAGGCAAAATGAGAAATTACAGGAACTGGCCAGTAGTAGCCACTTCCAGGTTCAAAGGAACAGTAAATGGAATCTGGGAATGCAGGATGGAGAGCTGCCACTAGACATACTTGGGTTCTCAACTGAAATACATTTTTTGACCTTATCATTGGCACTGAAGGTATTGAAGCTACTATTCACTCATTTAATAAGCATTTATTTAGTACTTACAATTCGTAAGGCATTGTATTGATAAACTTCCCAAATTACTAGTATTCTTTCTTTTTGGAATTACTTTGTTTTACTTTGGGCACGAATTTTATTAACTTACTTTTTTGTATGTTCGCATGTTATATCTTGTCCCCACCATCCCACCTCCAAACCCAGGGGGTTATAAATTTTTCTGGGGCAGACAGGTTTTGTTATTGTCTTTCCCTCTACACCCAACATGGTGCCTTTTACATAGTAAGTGCTTTAAAATGTTTGTTGAATTAGATTGAATAGTTAGCTGCTGGTGGCACAGAGACAAAATGCAAAACTGTCCTAGCCCCTCAAGAAACTTACGTTTTCCAGGACAATAGAAGACGGTCTTATATCAGACGGATTCTAGACAGTATGGAGGGTTGAGTTTTATTCACTTCTCCTCCCTATGTATCAAGAACGGTCTTTGAAATCCTATTATTACAGATAGATTTTATTTTTCCCTCTTTTCTAGTTATTGCTTCTTAAACTAATGGGTTGTTAGCTCCTTTACAAAATTCTTTAGAGTATGTGCTAAATCTGTTCTTTAGATACCTGTGAAGGGAAATTTTGTCATTATTTTCAAAGACCTAATTGATAACTGGACTACTTAACCATCTTCCTCTAGACTAGGGGTTCTGACTTTGTGGTTCATAGACCCCTAATAAGTCCATGGATAGATTTCTGAGTGGAGGAGGGGGTGTCTAAGACTGTTTTTTTAAAATTGATAACTGTATTTCGATATGATTGGTCTCCTTTGTACATCTGTATATTTTATTTTAATCATTTAAAAACATTATTCTGAGAAGGGGGTCTATAGGCTCCCTCTGATTGTTAAAGGGGTCCATGACACAAAATGTTCTATATTAAGTCTGTGATTCCCCCTGAATTGGGTGACAGGCTTTCAATAGAGCGTACAAAGATAATAACGATTATAGTAGGCCGTGTGTGAGTGAGTATATGCTGTACCTGAAGAGAAAATGCATTGGGAAATATTATTTAGTGTTGCAAAATATGTATGCCACATGAAAATCAATTGCCTGATTTTAACCAAAAAATAAATAATTGATGGAGCTGTTTGTTGTACTCACCTGGCATCTGGACAAATGGAGACTGAGAGGCATTGGTACCACCCTGGAAAACAAAGACAGTTGGAATGTGTTCTCCTGACTTTCCAAGTACAAGGCAAAAGACTGTAGACGTTGTTTTGCAGGCTTCATTTTCAGAAGCCCTGAGGTACAGATTTCAAGTATTATAGGAGCAGGTGTAGCAAACAGAAAGAACTCAAGCTCTTAAATGCTAACAATGGTTTCAGGAATGCTAAAATGGAAGAATTTATCTTTTGTTATTTATTGTTTACTTTCTTATCTTAAGAACTATGAGTGGAGATTCTGGTTCTAAGGCACAGGGATGGAACGTGAAATGAAAATATGGCCCTTAAAGTTAAGCTCACGGGCGGTGATGTGTAATAACTGACATCTCTACAGAGATTTATATATAATACCTCATTTGAATCTCACAATAACATTGTGAAGGAGGTACTATAGATATTATTACAGATGTGGAGTCTGAGGCACAAAAACTTGCCCATGTTCATACAGCTAGTAAGTATCAGAAGCGGTATCTGAATCCAGGTCTCTCTAATTTCAGGTCCAGCCCTCTACCCATTATTAGACCATGCTGCCTGTGTAGCAGAAACACTCTTAAACCCAGGGTCAAGAGATTTGCATTCCATTATCATAATTGCATTCATAGAATTTAGAGCTGGAAGGAATAATCCAAAGGAACAATCTATCATCCCTGCCACCATCACCACCACCACCAACTACTGACCAATAGCCACAGTTAATCAATCAGCTTTGAGGCTGTTAAGCCTAAGAGCTCTAGGAACACTGATGTCCTCTGGCCTTTGCTTCTAGGCCCCACTCTCTTCCCCTCTCCCCTCTTTCAGCCATCATCTATGGAAACAACCCTTGTGCCAGAGGCAAATGCCTCTGTAAGTTCTTCCTCTCCTCCTTCCTCCCTTCTCTATCCCCTTTACCTCCCTCCAAACACCCTGAAAATCCAGAAAAGAAGTTGTCACTAGTGAAGTCCTTGGCATCATCAAATGGTTCCTTAGCAGAAACATTTATGGTTGTATTAATGAAAATGACACTAAAGAACTATCAGCCTTGCTTCTGTACCCTGAAGAGCGCTAAGCCTTTCCCTCTGACTTGTAGATGAGATTTCCTGTTCATGTCATCTCCCCTATGAGAATGGGAAGTCCCTGAGGGTACACACCATCTTTTCTTTTTTAATCTGCAGTGCTTAGTACAGTATGTATTTTATGCTTAATAATTGTTTTTTCATTTATTCATTTCATTCATTCCAAAGATGCTGAAGCTCAAAAAGATAGCTCTGATGCTGAATTCCAACATCTAATATTTTGGCTTTAAATTCTCAGTTATGGTATGATGTTAATACTTTGGAAACTTCAGCATAAAGCTCTTTTGGTGTATGAAATGATCAAGGCCAGCTTGGTTTAGTATCTCATCCACATATTGCATGGAAAGAAGGTAAAGGACAAAACTATAACAACACATTTCTTTGTTTTCCTCACCAGGCTCCCTGCTACAATCAGCTGGAAGAGCCATTACTCTTCCCTCCTCAAACTCAGCCTTCTTTTCAGAATACTTTGGGTCCCCTGAAAGGTTACTGTGGCCCCAGTCACAAAAGTCCCTTCCTTTTTTGGACTCTCTTTTTGATTAAGAGGCCCCAGTGGCTCCCTATTGCCTACAGACATTGAAAGTCTTTCACAATCTGGCTCTAACTTATTTTTCCAGACTATTTTCTCAGGACTCTGTCTCTTACATGCTCTGTCTCAGCCAGGCTAGTCTTCTTGTCATTCCTCTTATATTCCTCTGTGCCTCTTGCCTGAAACACTCTCCCTCCTTACCTCTACCTCTTGAAATCCCAGGCTCCTTTTAAGACACTTAAGTGTCAATATCTTGCATGAAGCATTTCCTCAGTCATTAGGGCTCTCCCTACTCTCCTCCCAATTAATTATGTATTGTTTCTGCCTCTGTCTCTACACATATGTATACAAACTAAATATACATATACAGACAACATGAGTACACATATGTATATAAGTATACATATGTGTATGTATATTTATATATTTATATTTATTCATCCACTTTATTATTTATTTATCTATCAGTTCATTTATTTACTTAGCTGTATATGTGTTTTTCCCCAAAGTGTAATGTAAGCTTCTTAGAGTAAGAGACTGTTTTATTTTTATCTTTGTATTCCTAGTGCCTAGTACGATGCCTAGTGCAGGGTAGACACAATAAATGACTGTTGAGTTTAATTCCGTACATTTGCAGAAGTGGGATGAAAGGAAGAGTTACTGCAGTTACTTTCAGTAAATATATGGGAAGAGCAGGAAAATGGTATCAAAGGATACTTTATTTAGAACTGGAAGGGACCCAAGAGGTCAGGTCCAACCTTCTCATTTTCCAGATGAGAAAACTGGAGCTGAGAGGTGAAGTACTGGCCACAGTCACAGAGGTAGCAAGTGGAACATGGGATATAGGAATCTTGAACCTTTATCTTATTTATTTTATGATTGGGGGAATAAAAAGGGAATATTAGTATATATAAGTGCCACAAGCGTAGCAATGAAAAGGTGACTGTAATGATCTGTTATGCTTCCCTGGTGACAGCAGAAAGAAATGATTATATTGGCTCTCCTAGATTTCCAGACTAATAAATATACACTATGTGGGTGAATATCACTTCTCTTCCACCCCTTCTTCAAAAAAGATAGCTATTTGCAACCCATCTGTCTGCCAATAGAGCTGCCCAATAGGATGTTGTTCTACCTCCTGAGATACCAATTTGTGCTGCTAGGGCTTCCTTTTCTTTTCATCCATCAGCTTCTTTGCTTACCCTTCTTATAATCCCTCTTGTGTTTCTTCTCCCTCTTAGAGCTTCTTCCTCTTCCAAGCTTATATTTACTGAAGGATAGCAGTTCTAGGCTTTTGAAACCACAGAATTCTCAATAACTAACATAGCCTTTAAGAAAAATGAATTTTATTTACTATTAAATGAAAAATCCTAAATCTTGAATGTAGAACCATATGCTTTCCTGTGTCCATATACTCCCTTGCTATTCCTTTCTATTTCAAGTAGCTTAGACAGTTCCTCTTTTAATCCCCCTTCTGGCAATGTTTGCAAAGAAAAAGACTAGAGAATGCTTTGGAGACTTCAACCACAGAGATTACCTTCCACCTATATTTTATATATTTTATATATCTTATATGTATCTAGTTGTTTGCATGTTCTCTCCCCTAATAGACTGCGAGCTCCTTGAGGACAGGGATCATGTTTTTTCCTTTCATTGTATCTCTAACACTTAGCACAGTGAGTGGTACATAGTAAGCCCTTAATAAATGCTTGTTGACTGGCTGACAGTAACCTTTCAGGTGACCTCTTCCCACCTCATCAATGAATGGAACCCAGTTTCAATGCAAACACTACATTGAATATGGAGCTATGCTGTGGGTAACAGCACAAATCCTCTCTTTCCTTAATTTTCTTCAAGTACAGCATTTTCACTTTCTGTTCCTCAGTATCACAAAGTCATACAATGGTAGAGTACTAAGGATAATCTAGTTCAACTTTCTTATTTTAAAGGTGAGGCCCAAATGAAGGTGGGTGGGGACAGAGGAAGGGAGAATATTTGGAACTCAAAGTTTTAGAAATGAATGTTAAAAATTGTTTTTGCATGCAACTGGGAGATAAGATACACAGGCAATGGGGTATAGAAATCTGTCTTACACTACAGGAAAATAGAAGGGGAAGGGGATAAGGAAATGAGGTGGTAATAGAAGGGAGAACAGATTGGGTGAAGGGGGAATCAGGGAATGGGGAGAAAATTTGGAACTCAGAATCTTGTGGAATTGAAGGTTGAAAACTAAAACTAAATAAATAAATTGAAAAAAAATAAAGGTGAGGCTCAGACAGGTGATGTATCTTGCCGAAGGTCACATAAATGGTGCCCATCACAGGACCATCAATTCAGGTCTGCTATTTTTTTCTACAAAGTTATCAAATATTATGGCAATTAGATTGATTGAATGTTAGAATCAGTTTATTCCTGAAGACTCAAGTCAGAAAGGCCAAGATTCTTTTCACTTAAGTGTGAAGGGAACAACGGTCCCAAGGTACTATTGAGAAAGGAATAGGAAAACATTTTTTTTTCTAGTTTGTATTATAAATATGGTGAAGTGGGACTTAGAATATTAGCTTATATGACTGTCTAGTTTCAACTGTGCTGTGGATAGGCTCCCCCAGGCCCTCTGCAGGCCTAGGCTCATTTTGTTCAGTGTTGTCATCCATTAAATAATCTACTTTTTAGAAAAGTCATTAGTGTACGTTAATTCAGCCTTACAGTAGGGTATTCACCAAGTCTGCACTTCTTGTGGCCCATCAGAAAGGAAAAAAGAAATCTAGGAATCATAAAGCCCTATGTTCTATCCTGTCCTTTTCATTAATTAACTCTGTGCCTTAAAGCAAATCACTTAACTGCTGGTCTTTGTGCCTCTATTTCATCATTTGTCAAAATGGGAATAATAAGAATACTTGACCTCCCTACCTCATAGGTCTGCTGTGAAGATTGAATAAGATCATCACTGAGGACACATTGAAAAAATTGAGAGTACATACATTTAAAAGATAGCATTAAAGATGTAGGCAGTAGCTACAGGGTTCAAACAGATCACATACACATCTGGTCATGTATAGAAGAAATCAGTAGTGCTTTCTCTGGTGTAAATGTCATATCCTCTTTGGGTACTTTGTTAGTTCTTGATTTTGATAATATACAGGGCAATAATAATGGTTTCAGATCATCTTAGAATTGAAGAAGTCTAAAGAATGAATGTGTTAGGATTAGATAGGGATTTCAAGCAGAAAGATTTCCAGATCTGAAAACTTATTTGGTTGGTTTAAGGATAAGTGGCTGAGAAATCATTCTTCAGAATGAGGGGTAAGTGGAATACTATTGTGCTATAAGAAATGATGAACAGGCTGATTTCAGAAAAACCTGGAAAAACCTATATGGTCTGATGCTGAGTGAAGTGAGCAGAACCAAGAGGACTTTGTACACAATAACAGCCACATTATGCGATGACTAATATTGTTAAACTGAACCCTTCTCAGCATTACAAGGATCTAAGACATCACCAGAGGCCTCGGGATGGAAAATGCTGTCCACATCCAAAGAAAGAACTATGGAAGTTGAATCTCTATCACTTATTTTTATCTTCTGTTGAGTTTTGTTTCATCTTTCTGATGGTTCCTCCTATTGGTCTTAATTTTTACTTACAACTTCACTAATGTGAAAATATGTTTAATAGGAATGTAAATGCAAAGACTATATCAGATTGTGCGCTGTCTTGGGAAGCGGGGGGAGGAAGGGGGAGAAAAATTTTCAACTCAGAAGCATATGGAAGTGATTGTTGATAAATCAATAAATTAATAAAATTGGAAAAAAAGAGAAAAAAGAATGAGGGGTAAGAGTGATGAGAATGTAGTATCATATACACATACAAATTTTTAGTACCCTGGGAAGGGAAAGCTCAGATCCACATTACTATCATTTGTGTCTGAGCATTTATATACATACCTACACACCCTTATCTCCCCCTGCCCACGTAAATAAGCATGTGCACATACACGCATACCCCTCCCCCCATATGCACACACACAGAGTGCACCCCTTCAAATTCTA
This sequence comes from Phascolarctos cinereus, assembly GCF_003287225.1. Classification (NCBI taxonomy): domain Eukaryota; kingdom Metazoa; phylum Chordata; class Mammalia; order Diprotodontia; family Phascolarctidae; genus Phascolarctos; species Phascolarctos cinereus. The sequence goes on along the minus strand of NW_027556098.1, from coordinate 303,568,152 downwards.
ACTCTAACCCTCTCTCTAGAAATGATGGCAAAATGAATACTGAATAGCCCATCACTTTTGACCAAGAAAGATGGTATATAATTTTCAGTTTGCATACGGCAAACAACAGGATCCTGCAATGCCAGGTAGCCAAATTTAGAGGTTTATATTTGAATGAAATTTGCCAGCCTGCAACTTCCTGTAGCTAACCCAGCAGCTTCACAGCTGCCCCAAAAGCCCCTCCATGAAAATGAGTTAATTTGAACTAATAGGTCACTGAGGTAGTAAAGTGATAAGATTAAGAGCTTTCCTTGTTCGCATTTGTGCAGGAGTTTTTATGGCCCTGTAATATTTTTTTTCTGTGTGTCAACTTAGATGAGTGCCTATATTGAAATGTGTGAGGCTTCCTAAGTACTTTTCAACCTTGTTGCAGAATAAGATTGTTCTCTCAGTATTTTGAGTTACAATATTAATTACATGGCTTAGGAAGAGTTTCTTTCTAAAATTTATCAATGTTGCCATTATTGTTGATCCAATAGCAACTGTAGTCATTTGTGTCGATTTAGTGTCAATTGTCAAGATAGTCAAAACTCCTTACAGACTTAAGAAAGTTATATGTGCTTCCTTTTTCACATTCTCAACATACCTTTGGTAGAGAAAGGGACTGGTGGTATGATGTTGAACTCTATTACATATCACAGATTTGAATACACCACACGTCAAATTATAGACCGAAAGAGATGGAAGAACCTTGGAGTTCTTTAAAAGAACATCTTTTTGCAGAAGAGGCAACCAGAGCACAGACAGATTAGCGGATTTACCCAAGATTACACAACTATCTGGGGCAGAGAAGGGACAAAAATCCAATGCGCCTGATTCTTAGTAGGGTGATTTTATTCTTCTGAAAAATACCCTTACACACCCACATACATATACATGCACACACAAACACATGTAAAGTAAAAGACTCGCATTAGTTAGCTTATGATATGAGTGCCAGTTTTGCCCTTTGATACTAGTATATAGGAACTCAATATGGAGGAGTTAGGTGCTTAAGATAACTCAGTTCCCTGGTGAAGCCAATAGCCACACTTGAGCATCCTGATTTGTTTCAGTGTTCTAATCATCAGCCAATCCCTTTCTCTTTGTAAAGTGGTTTAACTTATATACCATTTCCTTGATTGACAACTTTCAATGGCTCCCCAGGATACAATAAAACTCTTCAGTCTGGTATTTAAGCATCTGTGATCTGACTTTGACCTAAGCTTCTAGTCTAATTTCATATAATTCTTCTGTATGTACTTAATGTGGCACATGAGAATCTGGAAAAGTGCTGGTTCTTGAGCTTGAACTTGACATTCTCTCTCCTGCTGTTGTTCAGGAGCCATTTGCACAAGATATTCCCTCATACCTGACATGCATTTCTGCATTTCCCTCCCCTTCCCCCTCCCCCAGCCTTCCTCTGAGAAGTCCTATTTTCCTTCTTTCAAGGGTCAGATTAGATGCCAAGTACTCTATGAAACCTTGTCTGATCCTCTTATTCTCAGTCCTTAGTGTTCTCTATCTTCTGAAGTTTTCTTCTGTTGGTTTGTCTTACAGGAGCTAGAGGCTTTCCTCTTGTTTTCTTAATATTTGGAGAGTATCATTGTATAGCTAAGGGCTGGCCATCTCCGGTGTCTAAATTCTTGTTATGTTACTACATTGTCTCCTTTTCTTGCTCTACATGTTCTTGTTAAGGTCTTCCACATCGCTTATGATATACACTTTCTAACATACAGATGCCTCCTTGGGTCTACTCTATATCCCTCCATCATTCTCTGGGTTATTTGTAATTTCAGTTATTTCAAGGACATGCTGTTCAATGATCTGCAGTGCTATAGACATATAGCATCACTGGGAGAATACGGGTGTTAAAATTGTCTCAATTCTATGTTTATTAAGATTTATTAAAATAGTTTCTGCATAGTTAAGCACCTTCATGGGTATATGTGAATCACTAGAACACTGTACAATTTTTCAGATGCAAACCAGCTTGATCTCCTCTTTAATTCCGAGCCTCACTCATTAACTACCTGCAGCACCTGTTCCTCCTCCACCTCTCCCCCAACATAATTTGTGCTTTATTTCCTCTGTACTTTGGCTCTCATCATTCTCCTCACCTGGAATGTCTTCCATTTATTCTATAGGGGGAATACCTCTATAACAAAAAGTTTTATTTACATATTGATGGGTTAACTTGATTAGATAACCATAAAGCTATATGTCAAGAGCTTGACAATATGTGTTTTTCATCTACTTTGTTTTCAAGTGTAGATGATTAGATTGATCTCTATCTATTGCTTAGATTTCAGTGAAGAAGAACTATATAGTCCTGGAGCTAGTAGTGTCTTCTGTGAAGATGAACAATTAATGTCCACCATTATCAACAAAGAATCTTTCCTTTTTTAGATAATCCCATGTTGTATACTTGTTTTGATAATGATAACTATCAAAGGTATTTTAAAGTATGCAGAAAATGTTAACACATAGCAATATGCATTATTGAAACATTCTTTGGCTGGAATGAGTAAGAAATTATACAAGAAAATGAAGGTGTTATAATAAAATAATAAAGTTTACTCCCTTAACCACAAACAAATATATACTGAGTACCTATCATGTACAAGACATTGTGGTTAATACAAAGATGAATAAAACAGTCTCTGCATTCTAGGAATCAACAGTCTAGTTGGGGAGATATGATACACTTGTAAAAAGATAACAGAAGGCTGACTATGATAAGTGTCAAATGACTAGTAGAATCAAATAGTATCGAAGTTTGAAGAAAGGAAAGATCACTTTGAGCTAATGTGAGCAAGAAAGGCTTCATGGAAAAAGCAAAATTTGTACTGGGTCTTGAACAAAGGGTGTCATTTGAACAGTTGGAGAGGAGTGAGAAGGGCATTTCAGTTGGAGATAATGGTGACAATCCATTCTGAAGTAGGAAAATAAAAACTGTGTTTGGGAGAAATTTAGCTAAAGCAGAGGCTTTAAAAGGACCATCATATAGCTACCCTGAAATTATATAACATGTAATCTTTCCTTAGAATAAAAAGGTGTACATGACTTTATATACCTTACTTCAAGCATTACCATTTGAGATAGGCATTATTCTCATTCTAGATAGAAAACAGACATAGAAAAGTTAATTGGTGTGCTTTTTGGTCCTGGAACAAGGACAAGAAACAAGGTTTCCATGATGTTATGATGCTGACCATGATGTTTCATTTGAGAAGGTGTTACTCTGAAAACTTTAACATATATATTTCCTTGTTTAAATATATAATTATTTTTTAATCTAAGTATAATTCTTTACATACATTCTTTCTAAAACTTCATCATAATACAATTCAGCCCTATGTTCTAGCCCATTACCATCCATTTGAATTCGAATTCTTTCATCATCATCTTAATCCTCATTTGGCTTAATCTGTATGCTGAATTTGGCACTGTTGACCATGAGTTCCTTTTCAAAACTGTCCCCTCCTGGTTGTGTGAAGATAGCTACACTAATACACTGTTGGTGGAGCTTTGCACTGGCCCAATATTTCTGGAGAGGAGCTTGGAATTACGAAAAGAGGTGACGAAAATTTTCCTACTTACCCTGAGGCCTCACTCCTAGGCATTTGACTCCAAGGAATTCAAAGACAGAAAGATCTGATATAAACTAAATTTTCATAGTGGCACATTTTGTGGTATTAAATAATTGGAGATGTAGTAGATGCCCATAAATTGGGGAATCTCTAAAGAAATTGTGTTGTGAACATAATGGAACATTACTGTGCCATAAAAATTAACATGAAGAATACAGAGAAGCATGGGAGGACACATGATCTGAAGCACAGTGAAGCAATAGAACCATGAAAACAATATCTACAATGATTACAACAATATCAATAGGAATTAAAGTGACAAAAGGAAATGAATGTTGTATAATTTTAATGATTAAGCTTGCCCCCCTCCCTGCCCCAAATAGGGGAAAAAATGAATCTGTCTCCCTTCTTTGCAGAGGTGGGAGTCTACAGATGTGGAACATTGTATAAATTGCTGATGTATTGGTTAATTTTGCTGTTGTTGTTGAGTTATTTTTCAGTCATGTCTGACTCTTTGTGACCCATTTGAAGTTTTCTTAGGAAAGATACCAGAGTGGTTTGCCATTTCCTTCTCTGGCTCATTTTACAGATGAGGAAACTGAGACAAACAGGGTTAAGTGACTTGCCAAGTGTCACATGGCTGTACTATTTTTTTATATTTTTTTCTTTTTTATTACAGAGGATGGCCCTTTGGATAAGGGGAGTAGGAAGAGGTATATTGGGAAATGCAGGTGATATAAAATAAACAATATCAATAAGAATTTTAAAATAAATAAAATGTCATTTCTTCTATGAAATATTCTCTGATATATCCTATCTCTTCCTCCTATGGACCAATATTCTCTCTCTCTCTCTCTCTGTCTATATGTGTGTGTGTATGTGTGTGTGTGTGTGTGTGTGTGTGTGTATATACATATATATACACACATATATATATATACATATACTTATTACCAGTATATTTTCATATTATATCTTATATTACAATTATTTGTACATGTTTTATCTCCCCTACTATAACTTCCACAGATCCTTCTTAATGCTTAGCATAGTGCCTTGTACACATTAGTATTCATTAGATGTAAATTGAATGTATGAATGAAATCTACAAAATTTATTTCCCTCTGCTTTACTTCTCCAATTTTCTAAGAAGATAATTTTAAATGATCAATTTTTAGGCACCTGAACTATCTTGTTCTTCATTGGGATGATGAGTTTACAGAATTCTAAATTTCAGATGACTTCTTGAAGTTTTACTATGAAAAGTGAACAGTCATCTTGGGCTGGACATATAATTATGTTCATCTTAGTATCATTTCTGTGACCTAAAGTACAAAACAAAACACATTATGCTTTTGGGTCTTTGTGTGCCTTTGGAACATTGCTTGTACTAATGTAACATAGGATAACCAAAGGTACTATGATGCCCTGCTGACAAATCCCATACTTTACTTGGCACTAAGCTAGTACAGTGCTTCAGTTTTGTTAGATGGTCTTGTTCTGGCTGTTTCACTGAAAAACTGAATATTTTTTGTGAAATGTGTGAAAGAATTCAACTCCAGAAAACAGTTTTACTTTCATGACATTTAAAAATTGACATGATCAGGAGAACAGCTGAGATAAGCTGCTTGTGAAAGTTTTGCTTTTTGTATTTCTGTGGTTGTGAAGGAGCAGGTGGTTGGGAGGGAAAATGTGGTTCTGTTTTCTGAACAGTGGGACAGAGTAGGCTTCCTAACTTCAAACAATGGGCCATTCTGGACAAATATGCAATGAAAGAATCAAAAAAATAAAACATTCATCAAAATGAATGGGAATGATGTGGTCTGTACCATGGGCACTAGACTTTATAAGGCATTGCTTATTCAGAAAGGGGTTTTGCTTTGGCTTTTTATTCTCTTTCTCTATCCTGTAAAGGAGGAAAGTTGGCTATGTTAATGATGTGATATGCAAAGTGACATATTCTGACCATGAGCCAAAGTACTTGGATTAGACATTGATTTCTCTTTGTCACACAATCAATTGAAAAATACAGAAAAGAGGCTGCTCTTCCATGTGGAGATCAAAGACAAATATTTCATGCCAGTGGGATGGTGACTCAACTCATTGAAAGGAAACTGCAGTTTTTGTAGGAGATTTTAAAAATCACTTTATCTAAGTAGAGAGATGTTAACAGATAACTTTAAGAATAAACATTAAAAAATTAAATTATTAACAAAGCAGAGGAGATACCAGTTGGATAACTTGGTGACTGACCCTTCTACAAGCATGTAAATGTTATGGAAATACTTCAAAAGGTCTGTGATTTCATCAATATTACTACTACTGATATAAATCAGAACCTATACGTGCTTTATTATATAGTTTCATTAGTTGCTATGGCCAAATACACTAATTTCCTGGTAAACAGTGTTGTAGTGATGAACTTCTCCAAACTTAGGTTGCTCCTCCTATGGAAATCTGTGGCTAGGATCATAGTTTAAGATTTTTCAGTTTAGTAGGACCTATTAGAGCTGAATTCTGTTGGCAAAATCTTTGAAAGTTCACACTGGACTAGGACCTTACTGAAGCTTATTCATGTACCTGTCCACTGAAATAAAAGTTGTAAAAGTAATAGACTGGAATACACATTTATGACAGAGGAAGAGATGAAAAGGATGTGTTAGAATCTCCTTATGCCAGATGTTAAAAAAAACTATTATGTTATTTACCCAAGCAGAACATAAATGCTTACACTTACTACATAAGTAGCAAGTGATCTTGCGCAAGTCATTTGAGATCTCTGAGCTTCAGTTTCCTCATTTGAAAAATAAGGAGATGGACTACAGTTGATTCTTTCTGACTTTTAATTTAGGATCCCATGACATTGATTTTCTTATCTTTCTGTGCCTTTATAGTATATGGGACACCAAAAAGTCTATCCTTTCCCTTATGTTTAATTGTAATGTTCACACTACATATATTTTTAGTTTTAAAGATGATTATAGTAACTACAAAGTTGACAATTCCTGCAATCTGAGCTATACCTTAACTTTACATATAGTTAATTCTTTTCTTTTTTGGGGGGCTAAAGAGTGGGGTTAAGTGACTTGCCCAGGGTCACACAGCTAGTAAGTATCAAGTGTCTGAGGCCGGATTTGAATTCAGGTCCTCCTGACTCCAAGACTGGTGCTCTATCCACTGTGCCACCTAGTTGCCCCAGTTCTTGATTTTTCAAGGGATGATTATCTAGTTTATGGATTATCCAGACCACAGATTTCTTAGGGCAAATCACTACTCATTGCTACCTCCATTCAATAATAACAGCAATTAAACTAGGTTAGGGATAAAAAAAAGTTACAGTTGGGATATGCATAAGTTGTAGCTCCTGACTCCAGAAAGCTTAAAGTCTGGTAGGGGAAATAAGACAGAAATACAGTTGCAAATTAGAATGTAATCAACAGGGATTGAATTGAATTTGTTGTTGAGTTGAATGTAATAAAGAATAAACATCACTTCTAGTAATTTGAAGAATGAATGAGCCCACAGGCAGAGCTAAATAAGGAAGTTAACCCAAAGATTGATCCACTTATGACTGTGTTCTCATCAGAAACACTGCTACCATAAGAGACTGAAGCTTTGGGAAGGTAGAGTGAATCAGACAAATAGCTGGCTGAAATTTACTGTATCTTCTAGATTTTGTATTAAATCTGATCCTACATTAATATAGAGCTTCCCAATGTGGTATAGTGCTTTGAATTTTGGTAGCCCAGAGAAATCCACCTAACCTTGCCTTTCTTTATATTGGCTTGGATTCCTATCCAGACCTTACTTTCCAAAGGAGTGAATTACCCTTCTGACTCCTCTGTCCCTAGTCCCCTGACTGCTTTAATTACCAGTATGTTGACTTACTGTTGGTGATATGACAAACAAGGAGAGATCATATCAAAGGTATCTAGGGACAGGAGGTTAAACACACCTGTTTTCTAAGTTTAGAAGTTAGAAATGCATATTAAGACTGACACGATGAACTTTTATTATCGGGGAAACCTGTTCTCCATTAGCATGGGTCATTGACAATTGGATATATATTGTACTATCTTGCTTACAAATCTGGATTGTGTTCAATTATCATTTAATTCATCTCATACCATTTGTCTTTGTGAGGCAAAGATCCTCCTCTTCCCTTGGTGAGAATCATGCTTATTGCTTTTGCTGCATGTTTGAAGTATCTTGGTATTGTAAAACTGTAATAGTTTCTAGGAAAGCTGTCAAGGGGAACATGAATGGGATGTTATCATAAATAACCCGTGGAAGTGAGTGGATCTGATAACCTCAGGAGGAAAAGCCTTTATCTCTCAGAGCTCTGAGAGTGTTCATCTTCCCTGTTTTAGAAATGAACTGAGAGTAGCTAAAGGAGATGAACAAACAGTTACTGAAAGAAAAATTGCAAGGTATTAATAATAACAAGAAAGAATATCTCATGTTACTAATAATAAGAAAAGCAAATCAAAATAATCCCTGAAGTTTCACATCATACCCTGCAAATTGGCAAAGATGACAAAAATGGCAATAGTCAGTGTTGGAGAGATCGTGGGATGATAGGCACATTGGTGTATTGTTGTTAGAGCCATGCATTGGTACAACCGTTTTGGAAAACAATTTGGAATTATGTAAACAGAGTGATTAAAATGTTAATGCCCTTTGATTCAGATTCCATTATAAGATTTATACCCCACGGACATCATGGATAAGAAGAATGTCTCTGTTGTTCAGTTGTGTCAGACTCTTCATGACTCCTTTTGGGGTTTTCTTGGCAAAGATACTGGATTGGTTTGCCATTTCCTTCTCCAACTCATTTTACAGATAAGGAAACTGAGGCAAACAGGGTTAAGTGACTTGCCCAGGGTCACACAGCCAGCAAATATCTGAGGCTAGATTTGAACTCAGGAAGATGAGTCTTCTTGACTCCGGACCCAGCACCACATAGCTGCCCCTCAAGAATGTCTCTCTAAAAAAAAAAAGAAAAGAAAAAAAGAACGTCTCTCTATACACCAATATATTTATAGCAACCCTGCTTATGATAGCAAAGAGTTGGAAACAAAGTAGATGCCAATTGATTGAGGAATGGTTAAACATATTATAGTACATGAATGTAATGGGATAAAATTACTGTGCTGTAAGAAATTATGAATGTGATTAATAGAGAGAAACATGAAAAGATCTATGTGAACTAGTGCACAGGGATATGAGAAGTACCAAGAAAACAATACACAAATACAATGCAAATGGAAGTAATAATCATACATAAAAAAATTTAGAAGTGAGTGTTGCAAAATTATAGAGAAAAAACATGGCTCAAAAGAAGAGATGTAAGAGAATGCTACCAACCCACTTCTTTGAGGATGTGGGAGGTCAATAGGTGTTACACATTGCACTTTTCTAGACTTTTTCAATGTGTTGACCAATTGTACTGATTTTCCCCTCCTTTTTGTCTTTAAAAAGCATTGTTATATGGAATGACTCTCTTGGAGAAGGAGGGGCAGGGATATTGGGGAAAACTATGGTGATATAAAACCAAAAGATATCAATAAAAATTGAAAAAAATAAATTGAGAGTAGGAGGCAACCCTCAGAAAGAAAATAGGATCTTGGTGGACTACATAGAAGAAAGAATGCTTTTTGAAACAGGAAGAGACAGGGACTCTGCTTCTGTCAATTGGAGGGAACTGAAATAATAAAAGATATGAATGTTCATTAAGGTTACAGGATAGCTAATGAGATGTTAGAAATAAGCAACCTCAAAGCTGTTTCTAAACCAACTGCTCCTCTTCTGGTCCTCAGAGTTGTCTCCTTAGAATCTACCTTTATATCAGGAATGAACCCAACAGTCCTTATATAATCTTTCACTGCTCTCTAACAGTTATTTGATTTATAATTTCTGTTATAAACATCAAAACTCTAAAAACAGTCACAAGAAAATGAGCTGATGCAGCCATCATTCCCTTAGCCACTGCTCTGCCTTCAAACAGGTCCTCTCAGTACATTCATTTGAGAGGTATTTCTCTCTCTGATCCTCAGAAAAAGATTTCTCTCTCCTCATTATTTTATCTGAAATACTGTTGTTACTCAAGTTGATTTTATCAGTTTTCCTTACACAGATGTTCCTTTTTTGGTCTCTTTAAGCACTCAAACCATTCATGATACAAAAAGGACAGTACCTTATCTTAGGATACTAGCTTAGAAGAATATGTGGAAGAACTGCGTTTTATGAAAGGGTAGAAACAGTTGCTTTCTGGCCAGTGAATATACTCAGGCAAACAGAATTATGTAGTTTCTGAAATAGAAGAGATATCAGAAGTCATCCAATAAAATGTATGATCCTTGAGGGCAGGTACAATTTCATATTTGTCTTCAGCTCCTAGCATTGTACCTTGCACACAGTAGGTATTTAATAAAGAGTTATTGAATTGAATTAAATTTAGTTCAACCAGTATCTGAACAGGATCAGACTAAAGAGAAATAGATCAGAACATGTTAGGATCTAAGGGACCTGGGGGTCATAGAGACTTTCAAGAGACTATTGAAAGATATTTCTGTAATACTCAGAGTAGGTTGGCCTTAAGTAAAGGATCTCTGGGAATTAGAATTGGAATTGTCTTCTTTATCCAGACGAACAGGAATCAAGGAGGAGTCATTAAAGTCTAAGTAGCTATAGAAGAGGAATTACAACACAGCTCAGGGCTCCATGGGATGGCTTGGAAGCAGCTATATGTGATCATAACCTAGGAGTAAAGTCTGGAAAGGATCAAGGATCCTATAAGACCTGGAAGCAGGTAAAGGGGGTGATTCATTTATTCATTCACTCACTTATTCATTTGTCAATTATTAAATGGCTACCTGCTATGAACAAGGCTTTGAATTAAGGATCACATAAAACCTAGAAGCAGTTCAAACTCAGTCTCATGCAACACCTCACACTCTAAGTTTACATATCTTTGTTTAGTATCTATTATATTTATGGTTAAGGTAAGGAAAGGAATAAATCAATCTTTTAGATAAAATGTAAAGTTAAGATTAAGAAAAAATAAAGAAAGCTTTACTCTGCAAACTCATTATTTTCTATCCTTCTAATGGTTTTTTTGTTTTGTTTTGCTTTGTTTTCTAGCAAAAGTTCCTTTTGAAAAATTCCATAAGAAATGATGAGCAAGATGTTTTCAGAAAAACCTGGAAAGACTTACACAAACTGATGTAGAGTGAAGTGAGCAGAACCAGGAGAACAATGAACTCAGCAACATTATGTGATGATCAACTATGAATGACTTAGGTATTCTCAGCAATACAATGATCAATTGACAATCTCAAAGGACTCTTGGTGACAGATGCTGTCTACCTTCAGAGAAAGAACTGATGGTGTCTGAACACAGACTAAAGCATACTATTTTCCTTCCTTCCTTCCTTCCTTCCTTCCTTCCTTCCTTCCTTCCTTCCTTCCTTCCTTCCTTCCTTCCTTCCTCCCTCCCTCCCTCCCTCCCTCCCTCCCTCTCTCTCTCTCTCTCTCTCTCTCTCTCTCTCTCTCTCTCTCTCTCTCTCTCTCTTTCTTTCTTTCTCCCACAAAATGACTACTATTGAAATGATTTACATAACTGCATATATATAGCCTATATCAGATTGCTTACTATCTTAGAGCTGGGGGGAGGAGAGAGAAGGAGGGATACAATTTGCAACTCAAAATTTGAAAAAAAATGTTAAAAATTGTTTCTACATGAGATTGGAGAATCAAGTAAAATATTACTAAAAAAAAGAAAAATTCCAATTTTGCTTCAGTGTACCTAAAAGGAAAAGATAGTTTTCTACACTTTGGATAGGTTAAGAGGGTTCGGTGCATTCCTAGATGTGGAGTGTGGTGGTGGCAACAGAAAAGGAAAGGAATAAGCATTTAAGTAGAATCTATTGTGTGCCAGACAACCTGCTAAGCACTTTACAAATATTATCTCATTTGATCTTCACAATGATAGGAGGAGGTAGGTGCTATTATTATCCTCATTTTACAGTTGAAGAAACTGAGGCAAACAGGTTAAGTGACTTGCCCAGGATTATACATCTAGTAATTGTTGGAGGTTGGATTTGAACTTCAATCTGAGTCAAGAGACAGGACTTTATCTACTGTGCCACCTGGCTTCTTCTAACAGACTGAGCCAGCTCTGCCTGTCCAGATGGACAATACTAGCACAGATGGAGAAGCTAAAGAGTGAGAACTCAGTATAAAGGTTAAGAATCGTGGGGTGGATCAGAAAGGTATATAAAAAAGATGTGGCATTTGTAAAGCTGCCAATAACTATTACCCCTCTTACTCACAAGAGGCCACCACAATATGTTCTTGACACTTAATGAAATATTTGGCATCACAAGATCCAGTCCTTGAGTATGTCTGTGAAAAACATGGGACAGTTATTGATAAAATAAGGCAAAACTTGGGTGTTTTTGACAAGGTGTTGAGCAATTTCTGAGTGGGGAGAGAGAATAAGAAAGGGAGAGAGGGAGAGGAAGAGGAGAGAATGAAGTACATGCAGAGCAAAAAATAACTGTATGACCAGTGGTGAACCTGACAAATAATTTTGGAGTCCCTATAATAGGGGTCTTTTTGTCTGGATTTACGGGAATATGGAAGAATTGGTACTGAAACTTCCAGAATATATCTTGGCATGTATTTCTTTGGTGCTTTGAAACTCATGCAGATTAGGGTTTTAGTATCCTTCCATAAAATAATATCTGCACTAAGAAATAATGAGGACAGACACTAGATATTAAAAAACAGTAATTATTATTAGTATTTGCTATGGAGAAATATGGAAAATGATTCAGTACAGATAGAGGTAGAGCAAGGCTCCTTCTCACCACAATTACTTATAGTTTTAGAAATGTCATGTAGAGTAATAAGACAAGCATGAAATGAAAAGTATAACGTCGGCAAAGAGGAGACAAGATTATCCTTATCTGAAGATGACATAATTAGAAAATTCTATTGAATCAGGGAAAACATCAATTGAGTTGGTTGTTTCAGTAAAGTAGCAGGATAATGAGTGATAAACGAACATCTTACTGGTACAGTTTTAGGTCCTCAGGAGTCTCTTTGTTGGCAAAGAGAGCATTCAGGAAGAAAGCAATGGGCCCAGAGCATGGATTGGAGAATTGTAGGTGTTGGGGTTGGGGTTGGGTGTGAATAGGGGAAAGATAGTAAGAAGCATTCAAAATAATAAGAAAATCATAAGAAAACTGGAAACAGTTCTCTATCAGTCTGAAAAACTTAATATGGGCAGTGGAAAGACTGAGGTAACAAATATGGTAGCTCTTGTCATTCCTTTTGAAGTTTATGGAGCAATAAATTTGCTAAGGCAGAGTATATAAAATGGATGATTGGAAAGAAAAGGCTACCAGCTGCAGGAGGCAAGGCCAGACACTTAAGCCTGAAGTAGATGAGGTTGATGCCACATCACCTGACATGGTGTGGGCTTTAAGTGAAAGTGCCATAGGGCAAGGATGACCAGTGTTTCCAGTGTAATTGCCAAGGGATATCTATCACCCCAGGAGAATTGTGATATAGAAGAGAAAGTAGAAAGGAGGCAGCTAGATTACTCAGTGGATAGAGCACTGGGCCTGGAGTCAGAAAGACCTGAGTTCAAACCCAGCCTCAGACACTTATTAGATGTGTTACCCTGGGCAAGTCACTTTATCTCTGTTTGGTTGAATCTGCTGGAGAAGGAAATGGCAAACCACTCCAGTATCGGTGTCAAGGAAATCTTATGGACAGTATGGTCCATGGGGTCATGAAGAATCAGGAATGACTGAATAACAGCAAATAGAGGAGAAACAAAACTCTTGAGTGTGACGATAGCAAAAACCATCATTAGGACTTAGGTGAGCATTTTTAGTCGCAGAAGTACACCTGTATTGCCAGAGCTATGTTTTCAATGGGGAGCTCTGGAGCACTCATTTTATTGGTGCTATCTGGGTAGCCTCTGCCCTGATGTAAGAAACATACTTCTTCCATGCCATAACATCAAGAATACGAATTTAAAGTCATCCAAAGAACAGGGCTACTGATGCCCAAAATAAAGGAAGCAGGTACAATGTTCTGTAATACCCCAAGATATCCAAAGGACAGCCCATCAGGAGGTAAGCCCAAACATGTTAACAGAGGGAAAGGAGAGGCAGAAAGCTCTGGGTATTTTTCAGTATCTCATAGTAGCAATGCCATAAAGAGATGAACAGACTTCCATGGAAAAGACTTAGGCTTAAAAGCAAAAAGAAAATGAGGAATTAGGGAAGCTCTGAGTGTCTCTCAGATGATTATTTAGTAAATGAGTTATTGTACCTGGTAGGGAGAAAAGCTGAAGCACAAGTCATGGGGGAGGTGGAGGTTCTAAAGAAGCAAGTTATCAGTATAAATGATAGCATAAATAGTGAAAGAAGGGGAAAGAAGGCAAAGAGAATTGAGAGTACTTGAAAGAGAGATGTGTGAGAGAGAGAGAGAGAGAGAGAGAGAGAGGAATGAGTTGTGGATATAGGCATATGAAGCAATGATGAAAATAAGGGACCATCTGAGAGTATTAAATGTGAAGAAACTTTGTTTCAGCAACTGTGAAATGCTATTTAGACAATATGAGTTAAGAGGGTGCCAGTTCTTTCTGTGGATCCACAGGTGTGACCTCTTCCCCCAGTGGATCCTGGGAAGGGGAGAAAGAAAATTTTGTTAAAGTTGAGAATCCCTTGATTCTTTAAGAACTTGAAAAAAAAAGAATCTTCAGTTGAGAAGCCAGTGGCTGAGCAGGAGGGCAAGGAAAATCAGCATTCTGGATTGAGAAGAATTAGGTGGAAAAGAAGGCAATGAACCATAGTTTTCTTATAGCTATGGGGAGTGGGGTGGTGTTGGAAATGGATAGCTGTTTACAATTGTTAATTATCCTTCTTAGCGCTATAAGAAACTCATCAGCATGTTCTCTGATGTCTGGTGTGTGTGCATGCACATCATGGTGGTACAAAGATCTGCCCCCAGATGTGTTTGTAATGAAACTTGGAACGAGTGAATGAATTTTTTAAAAAATTGCTTATTAAGCAGCAGCTATGTGCCAGGTGCTGAGTGTTGGCAATAAATATACAAGGAGTTAAAACCATCTCTCACTTAAAATTAACCTCTACAAGGCTTAAAGCCTAAAAAGCACCATGGACAGCAAACATTTAACTTACAATCAACAGAGAGATGGCACCCAAGTGCAATACTGGTATGGAATGTAAAGTCATTTATAAAAATATATTTATAGAGGATGATGGATGACTATGAACAGTATTACATTATAAGACAGTGGGAAGCAATAGAAAGTAAAACAAGTTTAAAAGAAACCTGGCAAAAGATGCAACTAAGCAATGCCATCCTAAGGGGATTTAAGGTTGAAAATAGAAGAAAGATAACAGAAGGAAAATAAAAGAGATCTGCAAAGATTTCTGTACCAAAATTTTTTCATCATCAAAGTTAGTATAGTCACTATACTTGTATTCTATGGTCCCCATCCAAAATGTGTTTCCAGAGGATGTAGAGATGATAGCAAGGAGAATAAAGACAGGAAAAATTAGATTAGACCAAATGTGGATAGAAGAGATCTCTGCTAGAGGTGACACAATTTTGAGGCAGTGAATGATCAATTCATAAGTCACCAAAAGGGAAGACACCAAAAAAGTAGAAAAAGTAACAAACAATTATTGACCTATATACCTACTTTCATATTTATATTAATTTTTTTATGAAAATCATCTACACACAGTGAGGTTGTATGCAGGGAGGGAAAAAATAGTCTTATTATACAGTAGGCCACATCATTGTTGTAAAGCCCTCCGTGGTGCAGGGATATATTTTGAATGGGATTGAAGTCAACAAGAGACTGGTGGTGGTGGTAGAGTGTGTGTGTGTGCGTGTGTGTGTGTGTGTGTGTGTGTGTGTGTGTGTGTGTGTGTGTGTGTGAAAGGTTAGCCATTTACATTACCAGTCATGGAATCAAGTTTCAGTTACTTCAAAAGTCTCAAAGAGACTCATTCAAAGAGAGTACCAAGCCTATATACCCTTAGGCAAAAGTGGTACATCTCTTAAACTGTGGGGAATTTTTGACTCATTTTCCTCATCAAACTCTATAAAAGGAAAAGTTCTAGGGGAATTATCTAAACACATATTTGCATACACATGCACTGGAAAATTATTGCTTTTAATAAACATATTTCTCTCTTATTGGCTCTGGCCCCTCACCTCAGTTTAAGATTAAGAAAATATCTCTTGTCCCTTTTAAGGTTAAGCTTCCCTTTCTTAATCCTACTTCATATATTCTCATGTAAATACCACATGAAAAATAGCCATGTACTTCTTCTTCTTCTTCTTCTTCTTCTTCTTCTTCTTCTTCTTGGCAATTGGGGTTAAGTGACTTGCCCAGGGTCACACAGCTAGTAAGTGTCAAGTGTTTGGTCTGAGGCTGGATTTGAACTGAGGTCCTCCTGACTTCAGGGCCTGTGCTCTATCCACAGCCATGTACTTCTTAACAAAAATTTTAAAATAACATAGAGCCAAAAGTAAATAATTAGATACATGTCCAAATGTTGGCACTTCATTTGGCAGCCCAAAAAGGGACAAATGACTTTTTCCTCCTCACCCCCTTAACATGCTTCCTTGACCAGATTAAAAAGAGTGATGGTAAACAGGTAAACAGGAAGCAGCTCTCCATTACAGGGACAGAGGGAATGATGAAGGAGCTGTAAATGGGTCCAAGGTCTTCAAATCAACCTGTCTGCCATTCATTCCAATGTATTCTCTACTCCTCTCACAGTCCCAGCACCTCTCCCTTCCATTGATATCTAAACAACCACTCACCTCAGCTCTCAGTCTGATCACCTACACTGCCTTCTGCTTTTAATCATCAGGTTAGCAATGGCTGAAAGCCATCATTCTGCTCTTACTTGGATGGTTCAGAAAGTCTTAGAGGGTGCTCCATCCTGACCTTCCATTAGTTTCTCATTGTTGCCATTTCTCATCCTTCTTGATCTCTCTGTAGTATTTGTGACTATTGATCATCTTTTCCTATTGAATCCTTTCTCTTCTCTAGGTTTTCATGGCAGTGATCTCTCTTGGGCCTCTTCCTATTCGTCCAACTGGTCTTCTTCAATCTTCTTTGTTCTATCTTCATCTAAGGGTGTCTTCCAAGGTTCTATCCTGGACCATCTCTTTTCTTTTTATAGTATCTCACTTGGTTATCTCATCAGCTCCCATGGATTCAATGACTGTATCTCTGTAGATGATTCCTACATATATCCAGCCCTAGTCTCTCTCCTGAGCTTCAGTCCTGAGTCGCCAATTTCTTATTGAACGTCTTGAACTGGATCTCTGATAGACATCTCAAACTCAACACATCTAAAACAGAACTCATTGTCTTTTCCTCAAATCCCTTTGAAATTTTCTATTACTATTAAGCATGCCACTGTCCTCCTAGTTACCCATGTTCACAATCTCAGTATCATTTTAACCCTTCACTCTCATGCCATAATTAGCAATCTATTGGCAAATCTTTTCATTTTTACTTCCACAAAGTCTTTCATATGTATCCCCTCAGCTCTACTCACACAGCCACCACTCCAGTTCAGGCCCTTCACACCTTTTGTCTGGACTATTAGAGTTGGCTTTTAATTGGTCTTCCTGTTTCAATCTACCTCCAATCCATCCTCTCCTCAGCTTCCAGAATAAGTTTCCTAAATTGTAGGTCTGACCATATCACTTCCTCAAGCATGCATACACATTCAATAAAATCCAGTAGCTCTATGGTGATGCAGTATGGTAAAGTATGGCTTTGAAGTCAGAAGATTTGGTTTTAAACCCTGTTTTTATCAGTCATTAGCTATGTGATCTTGGACAAGTGACTTAATATCTCTTCCTTACCTCCAAAATGAGTGGATTGGATTAGTTGACCTAAGGGCTCTTTCAGTTCTAAATATCAATAAAATTCAGTAGTTTTCTATTAACTCCATAAGGCAGAGGCTATTCCCCCCCCCCTTTTCTTTATATCAGTTCTTAGCACAGTGCCTAGATAACATAGTAAGTACTTAAAAATGCTTGTTAACTGACTGACTTGACTTCTCTCTCATGACTGCCTTTTCTAGAGGCAGTTGGTGACTTGGTGCATAGAGTACTGGGCCTAGAGTCAGGAAGACCTGAGTTCAAATGTAACCTCAGACACTCACCAGCTGTGTGACCCCAGGTGAGTCACTTAGCCTCTGTTTACCTCAGTTTCCTCAACTGTAAAAGAGGGATAATAATGACACTTACCTCACAGTGTTATTGTGAGGATCTAAATGAGATAAATATGTGTAAAAAGCGTTTAGCACAGTGCACTTAGTAGGTGTCATATAATTATCCCTTCTTCCTCTTCCCCCATCCCAATATAATATGAACTCTTTGAGAGGAGGGGCCCTCATTTTTCTATTTGCATCCCTAACACTTAACATATATAGTAAACATTGAATAAATGCCATTTATTTGTTCATTTAAAGTGGGTGTGAGCAGGCTGAAAGACAACAGATAAAGAACTTCAAAGAAAGATTAGAGGCAAACATATACTCAGACAAATGTATGATTCAAAAAAAGATAGGTTAGTCATGTGGTGAGAAAGTGGGAACACGTGGACATGTATTCCATTGACACCTTTATGATGTCAAGAAAAAGCGAAAGCCCTAGGGCATTGGGTGAGACACCTTTGATGAACTTAGAAGACGGTAGGAACAATGATGATGATAATAATAATAATAGATTGAGTCACATACAGGTTATTATCTGCATCATTGTAAGTAATATACAAATTGATGAGATCACAGACCTATTTGATTTGGAGTTGAAATGTATAATGTGTGTGAGAGAGATGGGCAGGGAGGAGGAGGGAAGGAGAGAGAGGAAGAGAGAATAGATCAGTTTGAGCAAGGATAGAGTGAAATTGAAAGTGTGGCTAGTGTGAAACCAGCAGTTTGGGATCCCCTAAAGTGGTGGGGATGTTTATAGATTTGTGGGATCATAGATTATACACTGGGTTTAGAACAGCTAGAGCATTTTTTAAAGAATTACTTTATTTATTTGGTTACATTTTGAGTTACGAGCTGTCTCCCTCCCTTCTTCCCAATCCTGTATTAGAGAAAGCCAACATTTGATATAGATATATATGTGAAACCATATAATACATACTTCCATATATCAGTTCTTTCTCTGGAGGTGGATAGCATTTAACTTTGTAAGTCCTTTATGGTTGATTTGAATATTCAAATTATTTAAAGTATTATTTAGAATAGCTTAGCCATTCACAATTAGTCTTTGAACAATATTGCTGTTATTGTATACAATGTTTTCTTGGTTCTGGTTTCACTCTGCATTATTTCATGTAGGTCTTTCTGTGTTTTTCTAAAATCAACCTGTTCGTCATTTCTTACAGCAGAGGAATATTCTATTACAACCATATATCACAATTTATTTAGCCATGCCCCAATTGATGGGCATTCCCTCAAATTCCAGTTCTTTGCCACCACAGAGATAGTTGCCTTAAATATTTTAGAATATATAGATTTTTTTCTTTTTTTCCTTGATAACCTTGGGGAATAGACCTAATAGTAGTAATGCTGGAACAAGGAGTATACAGAGGTTTTTTTGGTTTTGTTTTGTTTTTTTACAACTCCTTGGGCATAATTCCAGATTGCTATCCAAAATGGTTGGATTAGTTCACAGTTCTGCCAATAGTGTATCAGTGTCCCAGTTTTTCCACATCCCTTCCAACATTTGTCATTTCCCCCTTCTATCATTTGAGCTAATCTGATAGGTGTGAGATGGTATTTCAAAATTGTTTTAATTTGCATTTCTCTAATCGACAATGATTTATAGCATTTTTCATATGAGTACATTGTAGCTTTGATTTCTTCTTCTGAAAAATGCCTGTTCATATCCTTCGACCACTTATCAATTGGAGAATAATTCATATTCTTTTTTTTTTTTAGTGAGGCAATTGGGGTTAAGTGACTTGCCAAGAGTCACAGAGCTAGAATGACTCATATTCTTATAAATTTGACTCAGTTCTCTATATATTTGAGATATGAAGCCTTTATCTGAGATTATCTGTCTATAACATTTGTCTATATATTTGTCTATGTCTATAATATTTTATATATTATAAAAATATAAAATGGAAATAAATAAATAAATAATGTCCATAACATTTCCCCCCCGTTTTTTATTTTCCTTCTAATCTTGGCTACATTGGTTTTATTTGTGCAAATACTTTTTAATTTTTTAAATTTAATCTCATCATTAAATTTTTTAAATTTAATCTCATCAAAATTATCCATTTTATATCCCACAATTCTTTCTATATCTTGTTTATTTATAAATTCTTCCCTGTCCATAAATCTTATAGGTAATATGTTCCATGCTCTTTTCATTTACTTATGGTATCTCCCTTTATGTCTAGGTCATATCTTGGTAATGGTGTAAGATATTGGTCTATACCTAGTTCTTGCCAGACTGTGAGCTAGAGCATTCTACTGGTACTTTGAGCTCTGAGATTATACATGACTTTGTATCCTAGTGTCTCTCAGGGAACAGTATCAGCTTTTGGGGGGCAATAGCCCTGACAAAGGTAGATATATGACTTGTACATTTCTGAGCCCCAAGTAATCTCAGCATATGAAAAAAAAATCTGTCAAGTGGAAGCTGGAAGATTCAGAGTATGTGTGTGGGGGTACACGCATGTACTTGTTCAATCACATTTACATGTAGTATGTGTCACCCAGGGAAGTAAGAGAAGCAGACACATATTAATGTTAATATCTTCTACCTGGAACATTTATTCATCCTCATTTATATGGGAAGCATAGGTAAATAAACTAGTAGCGTGCTAAGGCAGCAGCCAACTGCAATCTAGAATTCTATTCTCTCAGTTCTCATTTTCTGCCAGCTGTTGCCACATTTTCTTATAAAAAAAATAGTCTCAGACAGATAAATATAAAATGTTGATTATAATTTCTCTTTAAATATTTGATTTCCAAGAATAAATATTATGCTTTCTCTTCTAAAGATAGCCACTGGTTTTAGTAGCTCATTTTATTTCACTAATATGCAAAGGAGAATGGGATTTGTGGGCCTGAAAAAACCCCTCAGGTTTTGAGATAACTGTTCTCTCATGCTGCTCTTTCATCTGGTGATTAATAAAAAAATCATGAAATAACAAACCCTTCTTAGAAGGTACCTCTGAATTTGAACTTAGGTCTTCCTGATTTCAGGTACAAAGTTATATCCACTATACCACGCTAACTCCTGTCAAGATTACTGTTAATCCTAACTTGGTACTAGATCATCTGAAAATTGAATGTGCATGCCATCCTTCCTTTACCCATGTCACTGTTTAAAATGTAAAGTAGTGCAGAGCTACTCCACTCCAGACATCCTTGTCATATCTAGGAAAACTGTTTTAGAAAACTTGAGGATGGAGAGTTCAGTTTTAGCTGAGGGAACAAGTGGTCATTAAGTTTCCATTTGAAGACTTCCCGTGATGGGGAAGCAACAACTTCAAAGGCAACTCATTCTATTTTTGGACAGTAAATTGTGAGGAAAATTTTCCTTATTTCCAGCTCAGCTTTCTCCCCTGCCTCCCATGCCTCCAGCCACCTTGCCTTAACCCTTTCAGCCTCAGAATTCCCTCTTGAAGTCTCACTACACTGATTGATTGGTGAGTGCCTCACCTGGTCCACTATTTCAGGCAGGCCCCAGCCGTACTTTACTCCCTTGTCATCTTTTAGCCAGTAGCCTTGTTGCCAAAACCAGAAACCATGCACTGAAAGCAATAATTTAGCTTTGGAACTCCCATGTTCAGATCCTGCTGCTCTGATTGGTGACTGCTTCATCTGGTTCACCATTTCATGTTGGACCTATCCATGTTTTACTTTCCTACTTCACTATACCAGAAGCCTGCCACACAGGTACCAGAAGACATGACACTCATATGCTTATGCAGCTCCCCTCTGCAACTGCTTTCTATTTCTGGAACTATAAGCAATATTGCCATTACTACAAGAAAGGGTATTCCAATCTGTTCCTCTATGGCTTCCTTTATCATGTTAGTCACTTTCCAAATCAAAATATCTCTCTCTGGCCACCATTTCTCTATAATAGCTTTCTCCCCCTAAGAGAATGTAAAATCCTTGATGGCAAGCACAGTGCTTAGAACATATTAAGTACCTAATAATGCTAATTAATTAATCCCACCTTAGTCCTAATTTTTCCTTCTGAAGTCAAGCGAAACCTCCAATGTCTCTTCCTTGTGACACCTCTTCAAATGTTTAAAAGATAATTCTTGTGCCCCTTTTCATACCTTGCCCCCTTCATAAATCTTATCCTTTTGGTTCATCCAAGTCCTACTTTTTTTTTTCAAAGGCAATTGAGGTTAAGTGACTTGCCCAGGGTCACACAGCTAGTAAGTGTCAAGTGTTTGGTCTGAAGCTGGATTTGAACTCAGGTCCTCCTGACTTTAGGGCTGGTGCTCTATCCGCTGTGCCACCTAGCTGCCCCCCAAGTCCTACTTTTTTTAAAGGTTATGCTTAAAGTCCATATCCTCTAGAAAGACTGCCACAGTCCATAGTGATCTCTCCTTTTTATCTCATGTAGAACGTCTTGTCAGCATCTCTCATTTGACAGCTAGATTATTATTTATCTTTTATATAAATATTTTGTCAATTAGATAATAAACTCCTTGAGGACAGGGACTGTGCCATATTCATCTTTATATCCTAGTACTTAGCACAAATTTTGCACATATTAAGTGCTTTATAATACTTGACGATTTGATGAATGTCATTAAACTCAGCACTTGCAAATGACAAATTAGTTCTGATGATGAACAAAAGTTGAGAGAAGGATCCTGCAATAAACTTCTGGCCTAAACTGTCTATACATAAATACACAAAGCTTGAGTAACCAGCAAAGTGAACTAGAGAGCTTAATGAAAAGAGGCAAATTTGACTGTATCACTAAAACTTTTTGGAATGAAACTATAACAAGGCATTGGAAGGCTATACCTTCTTCAAACTGGAGAAGGTGATGGCAAGCCATTCCAGTATCTTTGCCAATAAACCCCAAATAGGATCACAAAGAAGATTATATTCATAGACAACCCAGAAACCAGAGGAGGCAAGCATAGTGTAGTAGAATATTTTGGTGAAGAGCAAAGGAGTGAGAAATAGAAATTATATTGTCATCCTTGTATACAATAAATCACCTGGACTGAGAAAGGAACTAGATGAAAAATTTGGGAGTCATATTATAGGCCTGGCATAGAGGTATGATATAGTTAGTGATGGTGAACTTTAATTTTTCAGATACTTGCTGGAGTTCTTTCTTGCCAAAAGCAGAGCAGGGTAATTTCTTGTTAAGCTTAAATGAAAATCTCATCCTTAAAGTTAGAAGAACCAATGAGGACAGGATCCACTCTAGATTTGATTCTCACTACTAGGGAGGGAGTAACTTACATAGTGAAAATGATGGGAACCTTGTGGGTGAAAGTAAAAACATTACATGTTAGAATTTGTGAAAGAAAAGAGAGGCAATTTCTGAATAGTGTGATATATGTTCTAGATTATGGGAGAATATATTTTAAAGGATTTAGAGAAATGATAGGATCCCATGCCCTAAAATTCTACAGGACATAAATTTTAAGAAAATGTAAATAGAAGATGCTAGTAATATAGAGTAATGGAAGAAAAATACAATAACATTGAACAGTCCTGTAAGAATAATGTCAGAAGTGGAAAAGTTCATTGCCTGCGGCTGGCAAGGAAAGCTAAAGTCATTACTTTTTAAATCTAAAGAGGGTGGAGCCTAGTATTGGCACAATGTCCCAATTCTGAAAATAAAGCTGGAAAGATAACTAAATCACAGAAAACACTAACCAGTATAAAAATTATTGCAAATCTAGAGATCCTTTAAAAAGCAGTTGGGGATTGGGAGAAAGTAACTTTATAGCAACTGCGAGCTAAGACTCAAAGGGACAAAAATGTATTTTCTACAAGAATTACATAAACACCAAGAAGAAATGAAGCAACAGACAAAAATGAAATAAAAGCTCTGGAGGAAAGAATTGGAAGGAGGATAAAGAGCTTAGAAGAGAAAATGCTAAACTTTACCCAAATATCAGACTGCCTGAGAACTAAATTAGACAAAGCAGGTATCAATGACTACATGAGACAGAAAGAAATATTAGAAGAAAATCATAAGATTGCAAAAATAAAAGAAAATATATGATATCTGATACTAAAAATAACTGATTTGGAAAACAAGTCAAGGAGAAGTAATTTAAAAATCACTGGATTCCCTGAATCATGATTTTGTTTTTAAAGCCTGGAAATTGTATTACAAGAAATTATAAAGAGAAACTACTCAGATCTGTTAGAGTCAGGGGACAGAGTAAAGAAAAAAGAATCAACCAAATACTTCTTGAAAAGAATCCCAAAAGAAAAAGTCCCAGGACATTTAAAAGCTAAAATCTAGAGTTCTCACTTCAAAGAAAAATTACTGAAAGTGTCCTGAAAGAAACAGTTTACATACCAAGGGACCACAGTCAAGATCACATAAAATCTGGAAGATTTGAAAGAAAGTCAGAGGAGATCTTGAAATAAATAGTCTAAAACGATAGGTGTAGGCTTATAACCTTTCAACCAAAAAAAGAATAACTTACCCTGTAAAGCTGAGTATGCTCCTGCAGGAGAAAAATAGACCTTCAATGGAATAGAAGACTTTCAAGCATTTCTGATTAAAAAAAATTACCAGAGTTGAGGAGGAATTTTGAAATGCAACATATGTGTCAAGAGAAACCTAGAAACATGAATTCATTTGATCCCTTAGAAGGACCTGTAGGATGATGTCTTGCTTATAGGGGCAGAAGAAACAAGTGTTCCTTTAAAATCTCAGTGCCTTCAAAAGATATTAAGAGAGTTAAGTAATAGAAACAGAAGTCTTGAGGTAGATTGCTTCTGTTCTGTGGATTTGAAGAGGGAAAAGAGAAAGAGTAAAAAGAGGAATACACTAACATAGAAAGGAGGAATGGGGTGGAGCTTGCTCTTTCTTATAACTGAGTTGAATGTGAAGAGTATATAAACATGGAGGAAAGGGTAAAGAAAGTAAGCATTAGATGAACTTCACATTCAT
This sequence comes from Phascolarctos cinereus, assembly GCF_003287225.1. Lineage (NCBI taxonomy): Eukaryota > Metazoa > Chordata > Mammalia > Diprotodontia > Phascolarctidae > Phascolarctos > Phascolarctos cinereus. The sequence continues at coordinate 303,543,307 of NW_027556098.1, read as the reverse complement.
CTGGAATGGATAAAAGTGGTTGAACAAACACATAGAGTTGTAAGCACTATATCAGACTTAATAGGGAAAAAAAGCAAGGTGGGGGAGGGAGTTTAAGAGGGAATAGCTACTGAAGTAGGCAGTAAAAGGAGACAAACAGAAAGAATTAGAATTTAAGCAGGTGCCTTAGATAGCTTCTTAGACAATCAGGGAAGGGCTCTACTAATTGTGATATATGAACATATTGGAATATTATTGTGCTATAAGGAATGATTAAAGAAATGATTTTAAAGAATCATTAAAGAATGGGTAATATGGACTAAAGCAGAGAAAATAAGCAGAACTAGAAGATCAATTATATAAAGTCAGCAACATTTTAGAGAAAAAGAACTTTGAAAGACTCAAGATGATGAATGAGGAAAACTAGCAGGATAATTGACCATACCAAAACAAAAACAACAAAAATCATATTATTATATAAATGATTGAAACAAAGAAAAACCTTTGACAAATTACACAGATTCCAATTAAAAACACTAGAAAGCATAGGAATATATGGAGACTTACTTAATGATAAGTAATAACTATCTAAAAGCAAGAGTGAGCATTATAAAGGGATAAACTTGAAGCCTTCCCAATAAGCTCAGAGGTGAAGCACGAATATCTATTACCACTACTATTATTCAATTCTGTACTAGAAATGCTAGCTATATCAATAAGACATGAACCAGAAATTAAAGGAATTAGAATAGGCAATGAAGAAACAAAATTATTATTCTTTGCAGACTATATGGTGGTATATTCAGAAAATTCTAGAGAATCAATTAAAAATTAGTTGAAACAGTTAACAACTGTAGCAAAATTGCAAGATATAAAATAAATTCATATAAATCATCAGCATTTCTATATATTACCAACAAAGTTCACAGGAAGAGATAGAAAGAGAAATTCCATTTAAAATAACTAAATAAAATACTTAGGAGTCTACCTGCCAACACAAATTCAGGGACTATATGAACAAAATTATGAAACTTTTTTTTTAGGCAATTGAGGTTAAGTGACTTGCCCAGGGCAAAACAGCTAGTAAGTGTCAAGTGTTTGGTCTGAGGCTGGATTTGAACTCAGGTCCTCCTGACTTCAGGGCTGGTGCTCTATCCACTGCATCACCTAGCTGCCCCTTTCAAAACACTTTTCACCAAATAAAGACAGGTCTAAACAATTGAAGAAATATTAATTGCTCGTGGGTAAGCTGAGCCAATATAATAAAAATGACAATTCTGCCTAAATTAATTTACTTAGTGTCATATCAATCAAACTACCAAAGAATTATTCTATAGAATTAGAAAAAAACAATAACAACATTCATCTGGAAGAACAAAAGGTTAAGAATATCAAGGGAATTAATGGAAATAAATGTGAAGGAAGGTGGCCCAGCAGTACCAGATCTCAAACTGAATTACAAAGTAGTAATCACCAAAACAATCTAGTACTGGCTAAGAAATAGAGTGGCTGATCAGTGGAATAGATTAGGTACACAATACACAGTAATAAGTTACCATAGCAATCTAGTGTTTGATAAGATCCAAGTTTCTGGGGGTAAGAACTCAATATTTGACAAATATTAACTAGAAAGCAGTTTGGCAGAAACTCATAGACCAACGTCTTATACTGGATACCAAGATAAGGTCAAAAGGGCACATGATTTAAAAATAAAAGATAATATCATAAGTCAGTTTAGGGAAGCCTGGAAAAAATGTCCCTGTCAGATCTACAGATAAGGGAAGGGTATATAAACAAACAAGAGATAAAGAGGATTGTGGAAAATAAAATAAATAATTTAGGTTACATGAAATTAAAATGCTTTTGCACAAATAAAACAAATGTAGCTAAAATTAGAAGGAAAATAGGAAATTGGGGGGGAAATTTATGCTAAGTTTCTCTGATAAATGCCTCATTTCTAAACTACATAGGTGAACTGAGCTAAATTTATAAAAATAAGAGCCATTCCCCATTTGAGAAATGGCCAAAGGATATGAACAAGCAATTTTCAGAAGAATAAATCAAAGCTATCTTCGTACCTATCAGACTGACTAACATGACTGAAAAGGAAAGGGACAGATTATGGAGGGGATGTGGGAAAATTGAGACACTATTGCACTGTTGGAGGAGTTGTGAACTGGTCTAATCATTCTAGATAACAATTTAAAACTGTGCCCAAAGTACTATAAAATTGTGTATACCTTTGACCCAGGAACAGTGCTGCTAGGTCTATATCCCAAAGAGAATAAGAAAAGGGAAAAGGATCTATTTGTACAACATATTTATAGCAGATTTTTTTTTTGTGGTGGCAAAGAATTGGAAATCGAGGGGATGCCCATCAATTGGGGAATGGCCAAACAAGTTGTGGTATATGATTGTGATGGAGTACTATTGTGCTATAAGAAATGACAAGTAGGATGGTTTCAGAAAAACCTTGGAAGACTTATATGAATTCATGCAAAGTGGAGTGAGCTGAAGTGAGCAGGAGAACATTGTACACAGTAACAGTAATATTGTCAAGATGATCAACTATGAAAGAGGTAGCTACTCTGAACAAGACAATTTTGAAGGACCCAAGATAAAAAATGTTATCCACCCCGAAGAGAGAGAATTGATTAATTCTGAATGCAGATTGAAGCATACTTTTCACTCTCCTTTTCTTGTGTTTTTTTTTGTCTGTTTTCTTTTGTAACATGGCTAATATGGAAATATATTTTACATGACATCATGTATATAGTCAATATCAAATTGCTTGCTTTTTTGAGGAGGAAGGGATGGGAAAGAAGGAGAGAATTTGGAACTAAATTTTTTTTAAAAATGATTGTTAAAATTTTTTACATGTAATTGTAAAATATTAATAAAATTATTTTTTAAAAAAGACTTGATGAATGCAATAATTAGGTATGTCTCAAGAAAACTTACTGTTACCCACTTCATGACAAAAAGGTGATGGATTCATGATGGAGAAGGACTACTTGGACAATCTTTGGTTCATTTTACTTGACTTTGCTCATTTGTTACAAAGGTGTTTCTCTTTTTTTCTTCAAGGTTTTTAAAGGGGGAAGGAGAAGCAGGGAGAGTTAGAAAGAAAAAGAATTGCCATTGTGATATTTAAAAAAAAGCATAGAAAAAAACAGACAAAGCTCAGGTAGGTGCACAGAGAAGCAGGACAGTTTTAAAAGTGGAATATAGAATTTATTATATAATTTTTTAAAAAAGCAAGTGGAATGAAATAGAGATCATAGTTTCATAGAGAATATTCTTTCATATCCTTCTTTGTGTGTGGAGATGCTCTTTTTTTGGTGTTTAACTGATTGTAATCACTTTTCTTTGTTTTGGAGAGGGTGGAAGAATTTCCTTTGCTCTACTTCCCAAAGTTCTAGAGAAATCATATAAAATCAAAAATTATATGCTTTCCCCAGTTATCTATTCCCCCTCCCTAATTTACAAAAAATCAAAATGCAAATCACAGATATCAACATTGCAATGTAAATATTTTACAGTTATTAAGAAGTAAATGTAAATTAAATTACTGTAGAATGGCAGCAGTTGGATATCTCACTAAACAAACCATTAGCTAACATCCCTTGTGGAAGGAAGGGCAATTATCAGGACAGGGCAAGGAGGTAAGCACATCTGTTTCACAGTTAAGGTTTACTAATTTCTAAACAAAGATCAAACAGCATGCCTAGACAATAAATGTATAACATTCATTTGCCTGCTGTTCTGTGAAATGTAATATATCTCTCTGCATTAGTGATATTTATTTTTTCAAAGCAATTAGAAAAATACAACAAATAAGGAAATCTGGCTGATACTATTATTTTGCCCATGTATTTTGAATGGGATCAATACTTGAAATAGGTTATTTTGTTGATGGTTTGAATATAAAATTAAGAGAAACATGGAAAAATGAAAAAAATATAATTGTGATTTAAAGAATTACTTAAGTACAAGCAGATAAATAACATTACCAAATAGGAACATAGCTAAATATTGCTCTCTGTTTAGATGCCAAACTTTAGAGGTCTGCCCTTGGAGTCTGGCTGTGGGTTAGGTCCTGCCTCTGACAAATACTAGCTATGTGACCTCATACAATTATTGAACCTCAGTGCTCTAAGCAACTCTACTTGCTACACACACACACACACACACACACACACACACACACAGCACATATATGTGGCAAGTATAAACAAGATAGATCGCATTATTACATTTCATAATATTGTATATGTATGCATGACTGGCTTCATGCACATACATGTATATATCTCTATCTATCTATCTATCTATCTATCTATCTATCTATACACACCCACACACCCATACACACATATTGATTTTTATCCATCTCCCATGTCACTGTTAAATACCTTTTGCCTCTCTGTAATCTAACCTGAATAAATATCAGAGCCGGAATTTGCCTGGTTTCCCATCTCCAAACTCAGGACCCTTTTTGCCCCACTTTGATGCCACAATCCACCCTGCCAACATACACCTTTGATAATGGTTTTTGCACTCATCATCTATATCTTATAATCATGTTCACAAAATCTTACTCCAAGGCTTCATCATGGTCTGCAAGTAACCTGGGGTTTTGACTTAGTGGTCAGTAGAATGTAAAGTCTAGAAGGTTCTATCATGTTGGAAAAACTCTGAGGACTATCTTGGTGAAATATGGTATCTACTTTCTGAAAATCAGCCTATGTAAATATGGAGAAGACTTATCATTAGTAGGCTTTTAAGTAGTTAGAGTTTATAATACACATATACATATATCATAGTATAATAGTAAGCTATTAAGTAGCTATTTTTTTGGTTATGGCAACCAACAAAATGGAAAAACAATCCAAAATGGCACTCAGTGTAATGTGGATCAATTTTTCTCCTGTAGTATTGGTAGCAGAGTGATGGAAAGGGGTGATCCATTCAGGTTGGAAAGGGACACTTACTTGAGAGAGAGAGACAGGAAGACATATGAACAGAAACAATTTGGATGAGTGCATCCCCTAATACCAAAGGAATTCCATTAACCCCTATGTTTATCCTCATTTCCTTTATTTATGATTGGTATATTTGAAGATGCTTAGGATCTGTTTACCCTAGATTGGCACATTTGTAAAAGGTTCCAGCTCCCTTTGTCTCCCTTAGCATAAAACTATACAGATCTGCGAGTCATTCTGCTCAGCCTGCAGTTCAGGGTGGAACTGATTAGAACCAAAACAAGACTGGAACCCAAGGGGAAATAATTTCTGAAGCAACTTTCTGCATATAGTCATACAATTAACTTACTAGGTAAAGATAAAAATCAACCCTAAGTTAGAATAAAAAATAAAATTATGAAGATATAGCATGCATTTAAAATAGCCCCAACTCAACTTATTTGAGCCTACAATAGTCCCTCCTTTCTCTGAATTTCTATAGTACATATGCTACACATGATGCTGCGCCCCATGCCTCCTGACTCTCCATTACTATCATACAATTTAACACTTGATTACATTCTGTCTTCTATTGTTTTCTAATTTATTTTCTGTCTTACCCCCCAACAAAATTGTGAATTCATTGAGAGCAGGAACCATATTCTGAAAATAATAAATGCTGTGGAATAATTGAAAAATACTTTAAAAATCAACTTATTGATCCCCCAACTCATCTGTAAAATGAGCTGGAGAAGGAAATGGCAAAACACTCCAGTATCTTTGTCAAAAACAAAACACAACCAAGCCAAACCCAAATGGTGTGACAAAAAATCAGATACGATTAACATGACTGAACAGCAATAACAATTGATTCCCCAAAATGGCAAATGTTAAAAAAGGAACAGATATTGCCATTTCTTGTGGAAGTTTAGACAATGTACCAATTACTACAAGAAGGCCTAGCTCCCCCACCTCTTCTGAGAACAAAACAAAACAAACAAAAAACAAACTCTGAAACCAAATAATGACCAAGAAATCCATTGCGAAATTCCAGTGAATGACTTTCTATATAGATCCTATAACTGCACAAAATGTGAGACAGAAGCTTATGGACAATAGCAAAGGAAGTCCACTAGAAAAAACAGCAAAAGCACAAACAGGATGAAAGCCTCCCAGTGTGATCAGATAGACCAGAGACAGCTGTAGCTTGTGAAACCTAGCTGGAGGGAGCAAGAGTTGAGGGCTGGCTGGAAACCCACAGCGTGGACCTCAGAAGTAACCACATAGTGACCAATCTGGTATTGGACCTATGATTTCATGTACATAAGGATCTCCCACATGAGAAAACAGCCTTTATTAACACAGGTTGACACTTTCTTTGAAATGTAACATCTGAGAGAGCATGGATGTGTTAAGTAACTTGCTCAGGGTCACACAATGAGTATGTGCCTATATTAGCACTTGAACTCAGGTCTTTGTGCTCCAAGACTACCTCTTAATCCACTATACCATACCGCTTCTCAGTTTGGAGAGATGCTTAATAAATATGAATGAAATTCTTCTTGAGATGTGTACACATATTATTATGGCTGGGATCAAGCAGTATAATCAGAATAGGTTCCATCAGGATAAATATTGCATAGATGCCAGTTATTCATCTATTTCACTGAATCTACCTAAGAAAAGATAATTAACAAACTTCTGTAAATTTATTTATTCTTATACTTTGTGGTGGGACTAACGTAGGAACAGTGGTTCAGACTTGTGATTTACTCAATGTGGGTAATCCCTGACAGGGAAACTTCCTCTACCAGTGCTAATCTGCCACTTCTCTTATAAATTAGTTTGTGACTTGCCCAGGATCACACAACCAGCATGTGTCGGAAAAAGGACTTGAACCAAGGTTTTCCCCGAGTCCAGCTCTCTACCCACTATGTCATACTATTAATCTCTTGGACATCATGCTGTACATTCTATTAGTTAGACTCAGTTGGTAGATGGTAAAAGAAAAGCATGACATTGAAATTGAGACTTTAGATGACCTCAGGCAGGATCTTGAAGTTAAATCCTAGTTTATACTGCAAATGCAAATATACTTTGGCAAATGTCATGCTGTGTTTTGTTATTGAATATATTTCTGTGGATGCAGCTGCCGTGAGCCAATGTGTTCTTTGAAGTTCTTTCCGCACTGATTTATTTACTTATGCTTGGATTTCCTTTGGTTACATGTATTGTAGTATTTTCTATTTGAGCCTATGATAATCTCTCCTTTCTCTGAATTTCTATAGTACATACGCTACACAATTAGTTAATGGTGATGCTGGGCCCCATGCCCCCAGACTCTCCATCACTATCACACAATATACCATTTTATTACATTCTGTCTTCTATTGTTTTTTAATTTATTTTGTCTCCCCCCCCACCCCACCAATAAAATTGTAAATTCATTGACAGCAGGAGCTATATTTTTGAAAATAATAAATATTGTAGACTAATTGAAAAAACACTTTAAAAATGACTATAAATCTTGAAACACATACTAATCATTGGAAAGAAGGAAGAATCATTTATGAAGCACCTACTATGTATCAGGCATTATGCTAACTGCTTTACAAACACAATTTCACTGGATCCTCACAACAACCCTGCCAGGTAGGGGCTATTATTATTTAGAGTTGAGGAAACGGAAATAGACAACAGTTAAGTGACTTGTTCAAGATGACATAGCCAGTAAGTGTTGGAGGCTGGATTTCAACTCAGATTCTGATTGTAAGGGAAGTACTCTATCCAACACAGCTAGCTGCCCAAAGAAGGAAATAATAGATAGGAAAGACACTGAAGACAAGGTTGAGAGTGGTGATGATAGTGGGCAATCTGCTGAAGAAGATAATGGGACAGAGATTGGTTAAGGGAAAATGTAGATAGGTTGGTCTTGGCAAGGGGAAAAGCCACCTTTCCACTGGACACTTGAGGAAAAGAAAAAAATAATGAGGGAGTGTGTGTAATTAATGGGTTATAGATGTAGAAAAGAATAAAGAGGTAGTTCACAGCACATGACCTCTATTTTCTTACTAAATCAGAAGGCAAGGCCCTCAGCTGTGAGGATAGGGGAAGAGAGTGGTGTGGGAAACTTTAGAAGAGAAAGTTTAGAACAGCTAATTAGCAAGCAGTAAAAGTTTTGTCTTGCTTCATTGAGGGCCTAATTGAAATTAGATAACAAAAATCTGTAGTGGACTAAGACTTGTAGGACTTTTTCTAGAAATGTTCAGCCTCACGTAAATAAAATGGAAGAGATGGACGGCAGAGTAATCCAGGGTTGAGGTTTGGCAGTGCTTGAGTAGAGTAGGACATAGAAGCAAGGAAGTCCAGAGTAGAGTTTAGAACTGAACTAGTTAACTTTGATTATTGGGAAGAGATATTAGGGAAGGGAGAAAGGCAGAGCTATCTGTCAACTGTAATAATATCTGGTACATAGTGATTGGGGGCAGCTAGGTGGCATGGGGGACAGAGTGTTGGCCTGGAGACAGGCAGACTCATCTTCATGAGTTCAAATCTGGCCTCAGACACATAATTATCTGTGTGACCCTGGGCAAGTCATTTAACCCCGAAATGGCAACTCTAGTATCTTTGCTAAGAAAACCCAAAATGGGGTCATGAAGAGTCAGACACAATTGAGAAACAACTGAACAACATAGTGAATGCTTAAGAACTGTTACTAACTGACTAGTTAATCAAGTATTTTGGAACTAGACTAAGTGAGATAATGCAGTTTTTTAATTAATTAATTTATTTTTAGTTTTCAACATTCATTTCCCTAGGCTTTTGAGCTTTAAATTTTTCTCCCCCTCCCTTCCCCTCTCCCTCCCAAGACAGCATGCAATCTGATGTAGACTCTACATACACATTCCTATTAAATATATTTTCACATTAGTCGTGTTCAAAGCAGAATTAGAACTAATAAGAGGAGCCAGGAGAAAGAAGAAACAAAACAGAAGGAAAAAAAGAGCAAACAGTATGCTTTGATCTGTATTTAGACTCCATAGTTCTTTCTCTGGATGTGGATAGCATTTTCCATCATAAGACTTTTTAAAAAATTTTTTATTTTTGTTTTTCAACATTTACTTCCAAAAGACTTTGAGTTTCAAATTTTCACCCCATCTCGCCCCTCCTCCCACTCCAAGATGGCATGCATTCTGAATATCCCTTCCCCTAGTCTGCCCTCCCTTCTATCTCTCCCCCCCTTCTCTTATCCCCTTCCCCTTCTGCTTTCCTGTAGGGCAGGATAGATTTCTGTACCCCATTTCCTATATTAATTTCCCAGTTGCATGTGAAAACATTTTTTTAAAATATGTGTTTTTAAAACTTTGGGTTCCAAATTTTTTCCCTTCCTCCCTCCCCACCCACCCTCATTGAAAAGGCAAGCAACTCAACATAGGTTATACATGTGCAGTTATGCAAAACATTTCCATAGTAGTCATGTTGTGAAAAACTAACTCTATTTCCCTCAATCCTATCCCGCCCCCCACTTACTCTATTCTTTCTTTTGACCCTGTTCCTCCTCAGAAGTGTTTGCTTCTGATTACCCCCTTTCCCAATCCGCCCTCCTCTCTATCATTCCCCTGCTCTCTTGTCCCCTTCTGCCCCTATTTTCCTGTAGGGTAAGACAGCTTTCCATACCCAATTGAGTGTGTATGTTATTCCCTCCATAAGCCAAATCCTATGAGAATAAGATTCCCTCATTCCCTCTCACCTTCCCCTGTTTCCCCTCCACTGTAAGAGCCTTTTCTTTTCTGTTTTTTTAATGAGATAATTTACCCCATTCTACCTCTCCCTTTCTCCTTCTCCCAGTATAATCCTCTCTCACCCCTTATTTTTATTCTCCAGATATGACCCCCTTCATCTTCAACTCACCCTGTGTCCTCTATCTGTCTATATCTATATCTATATCTATATCTATATCTATATCTATATCTATATCTATATCTATATCTATATCTATATCTATATCTATATCTATATCTATATCTATATCTATATCTATATCTATATCTATATCTATATCTATATCTATATCTACATCTATATCTACATCTACATCTATATCTATATCTATATCTATATCTATATCTATATCTATATCTATATCTAATCTATATCTATATCTATATCTATATCTATATCTATATCTATATCTATATCTATATCTATATCTATATCTATATCTATATCTATATCTATATCTATATCTATATCTATATCTATATCTATATCTATATCTATATCTATATCTATATCAATATCTATATCTATATCTATATCTATATCTATATATACACACATACATAGAATTTTTTCCCTCCAACTACCCTAATACTGACAAAGGTCTCATAAGTTATAAATATCATCTTTCCATGCAGGAATGTAAACAGTTCAACCTTAATATGTCTCTTATGATTTCTCTTTCCTGTTTACCTCTTCATGTTCTACTTGAATCTTGTATTTGAAAGTCAAATTTTCTATTCAGTTCTGGTCTTTTCATCAAGAATGCTTGAAAGTTCTCTATTTCACTGAATGACCATTTTTTCCCCTGAAGGATTATACTCAGTTTTGCTGGGTAGGTGATTCTTGGTTGTAATCCTATCTCCTTTGCCCTCTGGAATATTATATTCCATGCCCAGCAATCCCTTAATGTAGGAGCTGGTAAATCTTGTGTTATCCTGATTGTGTTTCCACAATACTTGAATTGTTTCTTTCTGGCTGCTTGTAATCTTTTCTCCTTGACCTGGGAACTCTGGAATTTGGCTACAATATTCCTAGGAGTTTTCCTTTGGGGATCTCTTTCAGGAGGAGATCTGTGGATTCTTTCAATTTCTATTTTGCCCTCTGGTTCTGCTATATCAGGGCAGTTTTCCTTGATAATTTCTTGAAAGATGATGTCTAGGCTCTTTTTTTGATCATGGCTTTCTGATAGTCCAATAATTTTTAAATTCTCTCTCCTGGATCTATTTTCCATGTCAGTTGCTTTTCCAATGAGATATTTCACACTGTTTTCTAAGTTTTCATTCTTTTGGATTTGTTTAGCAGCGTCTTGATTTCTCATAAAGTCACTAGCTTCCAATTGCTCTATTCTAATTTTTAAGGAAGTATTTTCTTCAGTAATCTTTTGGACTTCCTTTTCCATTTGGCCAATTTTTCTTTTTAGGGCATTCTTCTCCTCATTGGCTTTTTGGACCTCTTTTGCCATTTGGGTTAGGCTATTTTTTAAGGTGTTATTTTCTTCAGTATTTTTTTTAGGTCTCCTTTAGCATCACTCTCAGTTTTTCCTCTGCTTCTCTTACTTGTTTCTCAAAATCCTTTTTGAGCTCTTCCATGGCCTGGGACCAATTCATATTTTTCTTGGAAGCTTTGGGTGTAGGAGCTCTGGCTTTGTTGTCTTCTTCTGGTTGTGTGTTTTGATCTTCTTTGTCACCAAAGTAAGATAATAGTCTGACTCTTTTTGCACTGCTTGCTCATGATCCTAGACAATTACTTGAGTTATAAACTCTTTGTTAAGGTAGGAGTATGTTTCCAGTGTGGAGAAAGTACTGTTCCAAGCTTCAGGGGTTTTGTGCAGCTGTGTTCAGAGATACTTCTAGGGACTTGTAAATTTTCAGTTCTTCCAAGGTAGTATGATCAAGGATGAGATGTTTACTCCTTTCCTGGCATATGCTCTGGTCTATGAGTGACCACAAGCAGTCTTTTCTGTCTTGGAACTGTGAGGAGAATTTCCTCTCCCAGCTACTACAAGCTCCACTATTCTAGCACTCCTCCTCACCCCAGGACTGCCCCCCAGAATTGTGACCCAGATCCAAGCACAGGCAAAGAAAGATATTCCTACACCAGCAGAGAGATTCCTGCAATCCCCCTCTGATCAGCCACTTAATTCCCACTCAGTCTGTGGGCCAGAAGCTCAGGAGGCAGCTGCTGCTCCAGGCCGCTCTTGGGAATGGAGCTGGGACTCTGTGCTTCTCTCTCAGCACCACAGAAAGACTTTTCCCATCGACCTTCTAAGTTGTCTTTGGTGTTAGTGGGTTGAGAGGTCTGCAAACCGCCACAGCTGCCTGTGATTCAGTCCTCTGAGGCCTGCTCCAGGTTTGCTGCGGCCTGTGCGCCCACGCCGAATTGAGCTCCTCTCCCCGCATGGTGCAATATACCTTTCTGATCAACCATCCAGGCTGTTTCTGGCTGGAGATTTGTTTCACTCTGTCTTTTTGTGGGTTCTGCTGCTTTAGAATTTTTTTAGAGCCATTTTTTATAGGTATTTGGAGGGTTTGGGGGAGAGCTCAAGCAAGTCACTGCTTTCATGCCACCATCTTGGCTCCCCACCCCCATCATGAGACTTTTGGAGGTGTCTTAGATCTTTGCATTGCTGAGAAGAGCTAAGTCTATCAAAGTTAATCATTGCACAACTTGCCTGTTACTGTGCACAACATTCTCCTGGTTCTGCTCACTTCACTCAGCATCAGTCCAGGTTTTTCTGAAGTCTGCTTGCTCATCATTTCTTATAGCACAATAGTATTGCATTACATTCGTATACCACAACTCATTCAGTCATTCTCCAATTGATGGGCAACTCCTCAATTTCCAATTCTTTGCCACCACAGAATTAACTGCTATAAATGTTTTTGTACATGTAGGTCTTTTCCCCATTTTTATGATCTCTTTGGGATATAGCCCTAGAAATGCTATTGCTGGGTCAAAGGGTATGCACATTTTTTAAAATTAATTTATTTTTAATTTTCAACATTCACTTCCACAAGTTTTTGAGTTCTAAATTTTCACCCCATCTCACCCCTCCCCCCCACCTCAAGATGGCACACATTCTGAATACCCCTTCCCCTAATCTACCCTTCCTTCTATCTCTCTCCACCCTTCTCTTATTCCCTTCCCCTTCAATTTTCTTGTAGGGCAGGATATATTTCTATACCCCATTTCTTGTATATCTTATTTCCCAGTTGCATGTGAAAATTTTTTTAACATTTGTTTTTAAAACTTTGGGTTCCAAATTTCCTCCCTTCCTCCAACCCCACTCACCCTCATTGAGAAGGCAAGCAACTAGATGCAGGTTATACATGCGTAGTCATACAACACACTTCCATAGTAGTCATGTTGTGACAAACTAAGTATATTTCCCTTAATCCTATCCCACCCCCCCATTTATTCTATTCTCTCTTTTGACCCTGTCCCTCCTTAGAAGTATTTGCTTCTGATTGCCCCCTCCCCCAATCTGCCCTCCCCTCTGTCACCTCCCTGATCTCTTGTCCCCTTCCCCCTCTATTTTCCTGTAGGGTAAGATAGATTTCCATACCCAATTGAGTGTGTGTGTTATTCTCTCCTTAAGCCAAATCCGATGAGAATAAGATTCACTCATTCCCTCTCACCCTCCCCTGTTTCACCTCCACTGTAAAAGCCTTTCCTTGTCTGTTTTATGTGAGATAATTTACCCCATTCTACCTCTCCCTTTCTCCTTCTCCCAGTATAATCCTCTCACCCCTTAATTTTGTTATTCAGATATCACCCCTTCATCTTCAATTCACCCTGTGTCCTCTATCTATCTATCTATCTATCTATCTACATACACATAATTTTTTCCCTCTAACTACCCTAATACTGACAAAGGTCTCATGAGTTACATTGTCTTCCATGTAGGAATCCAAACAGTTGAACCTTAATAAGTCTCTTATGATTTCTCTTTCCTGTTTACCTTTTCATGTTTCTCTTGCATCTTGTATTTGAAAGTCAAATTTTCTATTCACTCTGGTCTTTTCATGAAGAATTCTTGAAAGTCCTCTATTTCACTGAATGAACATTTTTTCCCCTGAAGGATTATACTCAGTTTTGCTGGGTAGGTGATTCTTGGTTGTAATCCTATCTCTGTTGACTTCTGGAATATTATATTCCAGGGTCTGCACATTTTTATAGCCCTTTGGGCATTGTTCCAAATTGCTCTCCAAAATGGTTGGATCATTTCACAACTCCACCAACAATAGATTAGTGTTCCAAATCCTACATCTTCTCCAACATTTATCATTTTCCTGTTTTGTGATGCGGTACCTCAGAGTTGTTTTGATTTGCATTTCTCTATTTAATAGTGATTTAGAGCATTTTTTCATATAACTATAGATAGCTTTAATTTCTTCATCTGAAAACTGTCTGTTCATGTCCTTTAACCATTTATCAATTGGGGAATGACTTGTATTCTTATAAATTTGACTTAGTTCTCTACATATATTTTAGAAATGAGGCCTTTATCAAAGACACTGGTTGTAAAAAATTCTTTCCCAGTTTTCTGCTTCTTCCTAATCTTGGTTGCATTGGCTTTGTTTCTGGAGATAGTATAGTTTTAATGCTATATCCCTCGGTATTTTTTTTTTTACCATATAAGTAGTCTTATGTATAATCAGAATAGAACACTTGAATATATTGGATGGCATATAGAAGTACTTAGGAATGTACATACAGGACTTAGTTTTCTGGCTTTGGCATTCACTATTAATATTTCTATTCTGAATTCAGGTGCCACAAGAATAAATTTCTGTAAGATATTTTCATATTTACAGCAAACATATCTGGAGCTCATTATCATTGCCATTCTATTAACTTTGATGATGATATTGTAGCATATCTAAATTCAGAACCAAGTCATCTTCTCACTGTACAAGATCACAAGAACTCTTGGAATGTTAGCTCATATCTAGACAAGTCAATCATAATGAATCAGCTAAATCAGAGGTGTCAAACACAGGCCCTAGTGTAATTGGGAAATATTCAATGCAACAAATAAAAATATAATAGAACATAGATAATGTTAATATGTGGTTTTCTATATCAATTTGTGGCCCACAGGTATCCTCATGCTTGGCTTAGTGGCCCTGTTTTTATTTGAATTTGATATCATCTAGCTAAGTGATTCAGATGCTATTCTATAATCAGAATGGCTTTTTCTACTTGGATAGATTTATATTATAAAATAAATTGTAAGACAGACCAGATAGCAACCAGTAATTTGCATTATGATAGTCAATAAGTCAATATACACTTACTGAACACCATGTTCAACACTGTATTTAGGTGACATGGTGGTGACAGAGCCTGTGGAGTATAGTGGATAGAACATTGGACTTGAAGTCAGGAGACTTGGATTTTAATTCCACCCCAAACACTCATTAGTTGTGTGACTTTGGGTGAATTATTTGGTCTTTCAGAGCTTCCCTTTCCACATCTGTAAAATAGGGATAATAATGGTTACAATATCTATTTTATAGTATTGTGGTGGGAAAGTACTTTGCTAACCATAATGTGCTATATAATACAAGTTGTTATTATGAGAATTTTTTGATGATATTGTTTCTAGCTTGAGGTATTTGCAGCCTAATGAGGAATTGGAATAGAAATGTGATGGATACATAAAAATACTTCCAAAAATGACATGAAAAGTAATAAGGGTAATACAGTGGGAAACTATATATACTGTTACATTAATGCTGTGAAGATAATGGTTAATGTAGTGATCATAAACAAGTGTTACTGAGAAAAACTTATCATCATAAGATCATAGCATTAGAGCCAGGAGAGACCATAGAAATCATTTAGTCAAAAGCCTTCTTTCTGAAGATGTATGAACTGAAACTCAGAGAAATCAAACAACCTATTCAGAGTCAGAAAGGTAGTAAATGACAGGGCTGGGATTCAAGCTTAGGTCTTCTAACTACATATATGGTGTGCTTTTCCACTGAGACATGTTGTTTCCTTGCAGAGAAGACTTCATGGAGAAGGTATATTTAAAAATAGAATTAAAAAAGAGAGGGATGTGAATTGATAGAGTGTAGTATATAGGCATTTCAGGGAAGGGATGGGGTAAACAAGATATACAAAGGATACAAGAAGATTTAAAAATTTTAATTAATTTAAAATTTAAAAAATATTAAAAAGCAAAAAAATCCTTATACATAATGAGAGTGTTAGGCAGAACAAATTCCCACATTAGTCAAGCCCAAAAAATATGTCTTTTTCTGAATTTTAAGTTCCTCACTTATCTCTCGGAGATAAGCAGGGTATTTTATCTTCATTATTTTGCAATCATAATTTATCATTGCATTGATCAGAATTCTCAAGTTTTTCAAAATTATTTTTCACTATGATGTTACCTTTGTATACATCGTTCTATTTCTGCTTACTTTACTCTACATAAGTTCATAAAGATTATCCCAGTTTCCTCTGAAATTTCCCATTTTGTCTTTTCTTATGGCATAATAATATGCTATTTGGTTCATATACCATAATGTGTTTAGCCATTCCCCAAGAGGAGAACCTTCCTCCCTGGTTTCCAATTTTGGGCACAAAGAACTGTTATAAATATCTTTGTACATATTGATCACCGCCCCCCCCCTTAATTCTTTGAAGGTTAGGCCTAGTAGTGGTATCAAAAGTAGCTGGATCAAAGGGTATACAGAACTTGACAACTTCAGTCATAATGCCAAAATGCTTTCCAGAATGGCTGAACCAATTCACAGTTCCATCAATAGTGCTCTGGTGTACCTGTTTTCCCATAGCCTCTCCAATATTTTTTGTTTTTCTCTTTTGTCATTGCCAGTTTGATAAGTGTAAACTGTAACTTCAATTTGCTTTAATTTGCATTTCTCTAATTATTAGAAATTTAGAGCATTTTTTCATTTGATTGTTGATTGCTTAGATTTCATCCTTGCCTTTTTACATCGTTTGACTTTATATACTTGTGGAGTGACTCTTAATCTTGTAAATTTGAATCAGTTCCTTAACATATCTGAGAAACAAAACCTTTATCAGAGAAATTTGCTACAAAGATTCTTTTTTTGGTTACCTATTTCCCTTTAAATGTTTACTACATTAAATTTATTTGCACAAAAACTTTTAAATTATATATAATCAAAATTATCCATTTTATCTTTTGAGATTCTGACACTTATTTAGTCATGAACTCTCCCTATTGATAATTCCAAAAGGTAATTTCTTCCTTGTTCCTTTAATTTGTTTATGATGTGACCATCTATATCTAAGTGTGTCCATTTGGAATTCATATTGGTGTATGGTGTGAGTTTTTTGTCTAAACTTAATTTCTTCCAGAGAGCTGTAGTTTTCATCAAAGACTAAATCCTTCTCCATAGTAATTGGGGTCTTTGGGCTTATCAAAGATTATGCTACTGTATTTGTTGGCTTCTCTATGTTGTGTGCGATGGTGCTTTTGCTCTCTCTCTCTCTCTCTCTCTCTCTCTCTCTCTCTCTCTCTCTCTCTCTCTCTCTCAATACCAAATAGATTAATGATAAATAATTATGACTTTGTAGTACAGTTTGGAATCTGGTACTCATATACTTTTTTTTTTAAACCATTTTTTCCCATTATTTTCCTTGAGATTCTTTACCTTTTGTTTCTCCACATGAATTTTATTAATTTTCTATTTCTGCAAAATATTCTCTGGGGTGTATTATTAACTCTATAAAATATTCATTTGGGAGTATGATTAGTGTAGTGCTAAATCAATAAATTAATTTAGGTAGTTTTGTAATTTTTATATGTTGACTTACCCATCAGCAATTCATGTATCTCCAGTTATTTAAGTATTCCCAGACCTGCTTTAGCCACATCCTATAAGCTTTGGCATATTGTCTCATTATTGCAATTTTCTCTTATGAAGTTTTTAAATTTTTTCTATAAATTATTCTTTGACACACCAGTTCTTTAGAATTATGTAATTCAGCCTTTAGTTAGTTTTAAATTCTTTTTAAGGGTCTTTTATTGAATTTAATTTTTATTTCAATATGATCTTTAAATGATATGTTTAGTATTTTTGCTTTTCTACATTTTAAAAATGAAATATTCATGTTCTAATACATAGTTAGTTTTTGTTACAGTGATATATACACTTCAGAAGCATATAAATTCCTTTGTGTTCCCAATCAGTAACTGCCAGAGGGCTATCATTCTAATTTTTTCTCAAGTTTTATTCAAGTCCTTGCCTTCTTTTTTATTTATCTTTTAGTTATATTTGTTTAGGTCTGAAAGCTGTATATTAAGGTCCCTCTCTCATTAGTATATGTTTTTTTTTTTTGGGGGGGGAGGCAATTAGTGTTAAGTGATTTGCCCAGGGTCACACAGCTAGTGTCAAGGGTTTGGTCTGAGGCAGGATAGGACTCAGGTCCTCCTGACTTCAGGGCTGGTGCTGTATCCACTGTGACACCTAGGGGCCCCCAGTTGGAATAGTTTTACTATCTATTTGTCTTCCAATTTGATTAACTTTCCTTTCATGTATTTAGATGCTGTTATTAGATGTATATGTATTATTTATTGATATTGACTTGTTTTCTATGGTGCTTTTAAGCGTAACGCCACTTCTCTGCTTATAGCTTTTGACTTATCTATATTTATTGTGGCTTTATCTGAAATTATGATTGCTACCAATGATTTTTTGAGTCCATAATAGATATTGCTTCAGTCCCTCATTTTAACTTTATGCACATCTTTGTGTTTCAAGTGTGTTTCTTGTAAGTAACATATAGTCAGGTTCTGTTTTCTTATACATTCTGTAATCTCTTTCCAGCTTGTGGTTGAGTTAATCTCATTCATTGAGATTGCTAATTGTATAGTTCCTTCATCCTGTTCTTGCATAATTTTTAACCACTCTTTACTCCTACTGTTCTCTTTATAAATAATAATAATAATGTAGTAGATGAGAGAGAAATTGCCTGAAACTTATGATCTTAAAAGTGAAATCACCTATTTTCTTTCTATTTTAGCTCTTCTTTTCTTTACCTCAGCCCTGATCACAGATTTTTACTCTTTAATCATTTCCTTTTAATCTCCTTTTTACATTTTCCTCTTCAATATATGTTAGCTTTGCTTATGACTATTACTTTACCTATCTAACCCTCCCTCCTAAATCCTTCTTTATCTTTCTCTTGTCCCTTTCTCCTCATATTTTCCTTTTGAATTGAGCATATTTCTATATCAAAATCTCTCTCTGCATATGTGTAACTGTGTTTAATCTTCCTTCATCTAATTTAGATGAAACTGAAATTCATAAGATGTCTATTCTCTCACCATTTCCTTCAGACATACTGTTCATCTTTTATACCTCTATTACACGATAGTGATTTCCCTCTCCTTTTTCCTCCTTTTTCCACCTCCCCCCAATGTGATTCTTTATCTTATCTATTCCTAAGACCACTGAAACAGAATAAAATGATCCATGTACCCGGTATCATTTTAATCTTTCTCTATGACCTTTAAAGATATTGAGGTTCTGTTAAAACAGGCCTGCACAATTTGTGGCCCACGGGCACTTGTAGCATGCCAAAGGATTTTGGGTGGCCCATGAAAAATGTAGAGAAAAACATCCTTTGTACATATAGGAAATCCTTTGGCATGCTGCTAGTGGCCCTCTGGGCATAAATGGTCCATGGGCTGCAGTTTGTACAGGCCTGTTATAAGACATGTGTTTCTTATTCCCCTTTTAGTTAAGTCATATTAATAAGCATTTATTAAGCATTTAGTATGTGTCAGGCATTGTGCCAAGCACTAAGAATACAAATATAAGCATAAAGACAGTCCTTGGCTTTAAGTAGCTTATGTTCTAACATAGGATGGATAACATATGAAAGGAAGCTAAGAAGCAAGGAGGGGGAGGAGAAGATACTAACTCAAGGGCATGGTAACAAAGTCTGGAGAATCAAGAATGGAGCCCATAGAGGAAAAAAGATATGACTGAAATAAGCTCTTTTCTTAAAATGGAGGTTGTGGGAGGAACCAGCCAATAAGAGGAAGGGGCTACAAGATCAGAATGTACTTCTGGTGTGAGAAGGCCAGGGGTGAAGTGAACTTCTAGGGTAAAGAGGCTGCATGGTAGAGAAAATCTGGACAATCAAGAGTAGAATCCAGAGGGGAATAACAGCTTGGGCTCTTTCTTTAAAGTTTCACATTTAAACAATACATATCCACATACAGCCTTACACATCTTTATGCATCTTTCTGTGTTTCTCTTGGTGCCTATATTTCTATTTCCAAACACTGTGCCAGTTCTGATCTTTTCATCAGGAATGCTTAGAAACCCCCTATTCCATTAAAGATCTATCCCCACCCCTTCCCCTGAAGAATTATGCTTAGTTTTGCTGGACAGGCTGTCCTTGGTTGTAACCTTCCATCTCTTGTCTTTTGGAATATTATATTCCAAGTTCTCTTATTCTTTATTGCTGTAGCTGTTAAGTCTTATGTAATCCTTACTGGGGCTTCATTTTGGCTATTTGTTGTATTCTTTTCTTTGATCTGTAAGCTCTGGATTTCAAGTACGATGTTCTTGGGAGTTTTTCCCCTCGAAGTGAGCAATGTTTTTTTTTTTATCTTGCTATTTTCACTTTGCCCTCTGTTCTAAAAGTTCTGGGCAATATTATTTTATAATTTCCAGAAATATGGCATCCAGACTTTTTAAAATTATAGTTTATAGATAGTGCAATAATACTTATCTCTCCTTATAAGCTTTCCAGGTCAGTTGACTTTGATATATTTCTTAGATTTTCTTCTGTTTTAAAATTTTGCTTTGTTCTTGTTTTAAAATTTGTTTTTGATATTTTTAATGTATTGTTGAGTTTTCTTTTTTGTCTAACCCATTCTAATTTTTAGGGCATTCAGTTCTTGACTGGGATTTTCTACCATCTGTTCTAAGGTGTCAATTTTCTTTGCCATTGTTTCCTCCCTAGCTTTTGAATTTTGTATCTCTTGTTTTATTTCCTCCAGGTAGTCTTCTGTCAAGGGCATTATTTTGCTCTGAGGCTTACTTGGACTTGTTGTGGGGTTGCTATCTATGGTCCTCTTTGAGGTTTAACCCCTGGGATCTTCCCAAATCAAGTCATTTCTTCATAGTGTTTGGACTTCTCCAGATTTGGGGATTAAATTCTGCAACTGAATAGTGTGGGCAGGGTTCCAAAGTCTGCACTCATTAGCTTCAGAGAAGGTTTGGACTTGGCTGGGCTTAGGTAATACAGAGCTCAGGCATGGAGTGCTTGAACTGCCCTAAGGCTCCAGGGACCTCCTGCTCTGACCTTTGTGCTGGGCTCTAACCTATCACAGGATCTCTATAGAACTGGAGGAGTTACTCTGCATTGAGTGGAGGACTCTTGAGGTTATCCTTTTTTCACTTGCTAGAATGGTACATAGCTAAGCACTGATGGAGTGTTTTCTAAGGATCTGGGCCCTTCTACCTCCCAGCATGAAGCAATCTTTCCAATTGCCTCAGTTTCATTATCTGTAAAATGAAAAGGGATGGACTCAATGATCCATTTCAGTTCTAAATCTATGATTCTGTAAATACTAGGCCAATTCCAATAAGATGAAATTTAATAGAGGTAAATATAAAATCTTATCCTTGTTCCCCCGAGTAAACTTTATAAATATAAATTGGGCAGTGTGGTATAGTAGAAAGAGCACAGTCTTGGGAGTCAGAGGACCTAGATTCAAATTCCACTTGTAATACTGACCTGTGTGACCTAGAGCAAGTCATCTAACTTCTTACCTCCTCTGTAAAATGAGGAAATTGAACTAGATGGCTGCTGAAGTCTTTCCCAGCTCTAGATCAATGATTCATTGATCCTGTGTTCTTTTGTGTGGCTATACAGTAGTTCATCTGAACAAAGACCTGGGTGCTTTAATGGACTTTGAAGCTCTTAGTCAACAGTGTGATTTGTCATCCAGAAAAGTAATGTGATCTTGGGATACATTAAGGAAAACATAGAGCCCAGGAACAAGGAATAATATGGAATATTTTGTTGCATTCTGGGCGTCACACTTTAAGAAGTTCACTGATATGATGAAGAATGTTCAGAGGAGATGGATCATAATGGTGAAAGGTCTCAAGTTTGTGCCATATGAGGACTGGTTGATGAAAGTAAAGATGTTGAGACTGGATAAGAGAAGTCTGAAGAGTCACCATAGCTCTTCAAGTATTTGAAGAACTATTTCATGGAACAGGGATTAGACTTGTTTTGCTTGGCTCAAGAGAGGAGAACTAGTAGCAACAGGTAGAAGTTGCAAAGAGGCAAAATTTAGACTTGATAACAAAAAAAATTCTTCCTTCCTTCCTTCCTTCCTTCCTTCCTTCCTTCCTTCCTTCCTTCCTTCCTTCCTTCCTTCCTTCCTCCCTCCCTCCCTTCCTTCCTTCCTCTCTCCCTCCCTCCCCCCTGTGTGTCTCTCTCTCTTTCTCTCACTCTCTGTCTGTCTCTCTCTCTTTCTGTCTCCCTCTCTCTTCCTTCTAAAGGCTGGGTCCCCCTCTCTTGGCAAGGTTGGAAGTGCAAGGGCTACTCACTGGCCTGATTCCACTTTTATCAGCACAGGAGCTTTGACCTGCTCTGTTGTGTCTTTTTTTTTTTTTAAATTTGCATCCCTTCCCCACTTTAGGTACCCTAGGGGCTCACTATATTAATGCTGAACTTTAGGTGGACATCATATCAGCTTAGCCCACTGTAGCTCAGCATACCTGAGTTCAAGACACCTGCCAGCCTCAGCAACTCTGGTAGCTGAGATTACAGGCATTCTTCGTCATGTCTGGCAAGAAATTTCTTGACAATTAGAACTATCTAAAGGTGAATAAGCTACCTCAGAAGGTAATGGGTTTCCCTTCACTTGAGTTTTTCAGGGAAAGGCTGGATGACCACAATGGGGCTATGCTTGGAAGGGTTCATTTTTTTTTGGATGCAAATTGGGCCAGATGGCTACTGAGGTCTCTCCAACACTGGAATTCTGTGAGTCTATGACCAAGTTCCAGAGAAACAAAATTATCTAGTTGAAGTATATTCTTAGGTGACAAAACTCACACTAAAAATCTATTGTATTATATCTTAAAGAATATACAATTTTACAACATATACTTTTTGTAATAGTAATGATGAATTCTCCTTCTTCTCTAGATAGCCAGGGCTTTTTACCTAGTTACCTGGGTAAGGGAAGCTCCTTCAAGCCTGGGAGTTCTAGGCGCTAGGACGAAGGAGCCTCCTCCAAGCTGTTTTGATTTGTTGATCCCCAACACATACTTCCTATTTTCTTGCTGGGCCTTTCAGCAATCCCCAGAAAGGCATGCTTGCTTACTCTCTTTTCCAAGCTGAAGTGAGGTCCACAAGGGATGGACTGGAGATATTATGCAATGCAGGCAGGGGTGTTTCTGAGGATCTGACACCATTGTAGTGGAGCTTTGCTATATTTGGTGAGACTTGCTCATTAATGTATAATACATTTTGGTGATAGAGGTAGCATGGCATGGTGAATAGAGGGCCAGGCAAGGAGTCAGGAACCTGGGCTCAAATGCCACTTCTGACAGTTATGAGTTATGTGCCCTTGGGTAAGCCATTTTATTTCTCTGTGGCTCAACTAACTCCTTAGAACTTATCTAGGAAAGCACATATAGGTTGTGATCTGCATCGACAGAGGGAGTTCCCATATTAAAAGTTCCCCAAGTTGATGAATACCAATACCATACCAATAGAGATGATTCCTATAGTCTAACATAGGGAAACATCTGTTGGAGTTACTGTTTATTGGCTAAGCCAATATCCATAGATCTACTATTGCAATAGATAGAGCACTGAGCCTGGAGTCAGGAAGATCTGAGTTCAAATTCAGCCACAGTTACTAGCTGTGTAATGCTGGGTAAGTCACTTAATCTCCTTAAGTCTCAGTTTCCTTATCTGTAAAACAGAGACAATAATAACACCTACTACACAGGGTTGTTGTGAGGATGAAATGAGACAATATTTGTAAAATACTTTGTATCTCTTACAGTGCTATCCAAAGACTAGCTATTATAATATTATGAGTATCTATACATTGAGGTAGGTAGGGGATGATAGAATAGGAGACCTTACATTAAAAGCATGCTACAACCTAAGACTGCATTTAAATTAAATTGGAACTTACATTAAATCTTGAATTACTTGTTTGCCTGGATCGTTTTTCTGCCAGCAGATCCTTGACTGTGTGTTTCACTCTGACACCTTGATAGACTCTCTTGCTGTAGTCTCCTGGGACTTAAAAAAAAATGGTTCTGAGTTAAAATCAAATGAAGCCAAGGAAAATGAACTTGGCCTCTGGACACTCAAGATGAGAATGTTAACCTTCACTAGAACAATAGCTAGCCATCATAAAATGTTTTAGTTAGATGAAACATTAGGGGTCCCCCAGTCTAATAATACCTCTGATATAAAAGTCAACACTCATGAGGTGCCTTTGTTCCATTGTTGGGCAGCCTCTTGTTAGAAAGTTTTTGTACTGAATGAAAATCTGATTCTTGTACTTCTACCCATTAGCTTTACCTACTTCTGCCCTTGGAGCAATTTGGAATAGGTCTATAGCTTTTCTAGAAAGCAGATATTCAAATATTTGAAGACAGCTATTGTGTTGTGCCTTTTCTCCTCCAGGTCATAAACATTTTACATTTCTTACATTATGTGGTTTCCAGACCCGTTATGATGGTGTTATGTTTTTGTTTTCATATGAGATGCAATTTGTGTTTGTGTAAACTTTTATACATCATTAATATTTTAGTCATAAGATACCAGGGATTGGATGAATCTGTAAGTTCTGTTATTACCTCAAGTGGTAGAAAACTTAGGCTGATGTGATATAAGCTATAGAAGTAGAATATTACTGTCCTTATCTAAGAGAGTGGTTCATATTTAAGGGAGGAGCCAAGTGAAAGAGATGTTAAACTGACTGTAAAAAATAAGAATGCATTATATGATCCCTTTATGAGGTACAAATTAGTAGAATCAAAAAGATTACAACTCAGTCAAAGAACAATTAACTTAGCTAGCATTTATATAGCTTTAAGGTTTGCAAAACAGTTTATATATGTTATCTCATTTGACCCTTATAACAACTCCTTGAAGTAGGTGCTATTATTATCTCCTTTTTACAGATGAGGACACTAAGGCTGAGAATGGTTAAGTGAATCATCCAGGGTCACTCACTTAGTAAGTGTCTGAGTCAGGCTTTGAACTTGTGTATTTCTGCTTCCAAGTCCAACATTCTACCTACTCTATCCACTTGACTACCTACCTTCTCTTTAAAAAGAAAATTTTAGGTTTTTGTTTACTTTGGGCAGTCTGAAAAAACCAGACTTTTTAAAATAAAATAATGCCAGTAACAAGGTAATGATTCTTTGTAGGCAATTGTGGAATAATAAAAAGAGCACTGGACTTTGGATTGAGGAGACTTTATTTGCATTCTGGCTCTGTGACTTATTTACTCTGTGATCTTGGGCAAGTCATATCATCTATATGAGTTTCAGTTTCCTCATTTGTAAAATAGAGATAAAAATGCCTGTAGGTCTGACCGCATAGGGTCATTGTTAAAATCAAATGAGATGATGTTATGAAAGGCACTTTGTAAACATTAAATATCTAAATACCACTTACTGTTATTAATTCATTTTAATTGAAACCCCAATGAAATGCTATTGAGCCATTTCAGCTAATACACAATGTAACAACTTCATTGCTTGGCAGAATGTTATAAGATATACATTGTGCCCATATTCCACAGAATTCACTAATCAACTGTCTTCAAACTAAAATTGTAAGTGGTAGAGGATCTATACAGATTAAATTCCATTATAACAAAAATCTTGCTACAACGAGCAAGATTTCTATTATTTACTTCAGTGACACTGAATTTTTAAATCCAGTGACATTAGACTCCATGCTGTTCCTTACACAAGACACTCCATCTCCCAACTGTGCATTTTCCTCTTCTATATAGTTTATTATTACCTTATGGTTCTTGTTTCCTAATCATTTTTTTTGGTTCTGCTTCAATCTTAGAAATAGTAATTACTGTAGGAGAAACAGAGGATAGAAGTATTGCTCATGGTAGAAATTATCTTGTGGTTCTGACTGTATAATTCATTACCATCCTTTGTCCTCACCATGATAATTTTTTTCACCATTTACCATGAAATGTCCTCCTCTGGGTTCATGCCCTTCTGAGTGTCAGTCTCCTCTAGACACTCTGATTGCCTTTCTTCTGAGGCAAGATGCTGTTCATGGAGGCACAACACTCACAGGTAGTAGTCTCTCTAAGCAATAAATTCCTGCAGATTGTATCCATTGTAACATCCTCCCATTATAGAATTTTCTCTCCCCTGTCATGGTAGCCCCTCCTACCATTGAATCAAGATTTCTTCCTTCTTTTCCTCATCTCAGTTCCAGCTTTCACACCTCCGTTCTCCTGTAAGACCTCTTTTTCCTGAAAGATGACAGGAGTTATTTTTCTTTCATTGTTTACCATTGACTTCCTTTGTTGTTGTTTGTCATTTTCAGTTGTATCCAACTCTTCATGACTCCATTTGGGGTTTTCTTGGCAGAGATACTGGAGTGGTTTTCCATTTCCTTCTCCAGCTCATTTTACAGATGAGGAAATTGAAGCAGACAGGCTTAACTTACTTGCCCAGGGTCACATAGCTAGTAAGTGTTTGAGGCCAGATTTGAAATCCTCCTGAGTCCATGCTTGGCACTTCATCCACGTGCCACCTGGCTGCTCATTGACTTGAACAGAGTACATCAAGCTTTCTCTTCTATCTTCTTCCTCTCCTGTCCACTTTTATTCTCTTTATGATCCTACAATTTAGTACCTCCCAAAATATTGATTGACCCATAGGCAGAGTGTTGTGAGGTTTAATCCATGGTGTTTCAGACCTGTTCCCCCACCATCAGTTTTTCTATTTACACTTTGCTTTCACCCTCATCCCCTTATGTACTTTTAGAAAGAACTCTCTCAATGGTTTATCTGTTGTTATTTAGTTGTTGTGGTTGTTTTTAATCCCAAAGGTGTTTTTCTCCTGCGGTAATTTATTTCACTACTTGCGCCCTCCTTGATTATTGTTTGCCTTCCCTTTATTTCTCTTGTCTGAAAAGCAAATAGTCTACCTACATCTGGTTTTCTTTGTAGGGATGCTTCAAATTTATCTCTTTTTTTTGAATGCTTATCTTTTGTTATCTCTAGGTTTAGGTTTGTAAGGTATATCATGTCATGGTACATCTTGCACTGTTTTGTTCTTCACATCACATTATTGCATTTCCTTCTACTGTTTCTGGTGGGTGCTAAATACTCTTGTATTATTTAAATTTCCTTTCCTTTATATTTGAAGATCCCTTTTCTGGATGATTACAGAATTTGTTCCTCTTTAGAATTATTAAATTTAATCATTATGTGTATTGTAGTTTTGAGAACAGGGTTTTTTTGTTTATTTTTAAAGTGATCTGTAGATTCTTTCAATTGGTATTTTGTTTTCTGTGTTTAGAAGTTCAGGAAAGTTATTTTGTATTATTTTTTCCATTATAGTATTCAGGTTTTTTTTTTCACTTGTGTTCTCTTGGGAGACCCGTAATCCTTAAGTTGTTTCTATGCAACTTGTGTTTGGGACCAACATGTTTTCCTTTAAAGAGATGATTTTTTTTTAAACATTATTGCTTTTGCTTCTCTTCTTAGAGATTATCTTTCATTTCTTTGCATCTGCATTCCTAATAGATTGCTCTCTCTTTTGGTTCTTTGGTCAGATTTGCCATTTTGGATTCAAGTTGTCTCTTTTTCTGATTATTTTTTCTATCCTACAGGCCATACGGCCATTTTACTTTTATAATTTGTATTTCTCTCTTGAATCATTCAGGAACATTTTTACTATGGTTCCATACTTTCTTGGTAATACACGGGGTCCTCTGCCTTATCAGATATTGTTTTACTTTCCTTTGTCTCACAACATTTATTCGGAGATTCCTAGATTCATTTAGCTGATCTGGAGACCATATTCCCTTGTGATGTTAACACATTTCTTGTTGGTTTATCTGTTAGTGCTCAAGGTATTCAATTGAGTTTTTTTCCTACTGAGATCTTTGGTAATTTCAGTCTTTTCCCCTTCTATTCCTCTATTTTAAAATTCTGACTCCTTCCCCCTGGAAAGTTGTTTCCCTGGAGGCTGGTCCTCAAAGTTGTCTCATCCTCCTACCACACTGTGGAATTCATTTTTTACTGACCTGTCTCTGCCACAAGTGACTTCCAGGGGCACAAAAGTGACCTCGGCTGTATGCCAGTTCCCTTTTCTTTAGTCTTGATGAAGCCCCATACACAAGCTGGAACCCTACCCTAGTTCCTCTGCTCCTTAGTTCTCTGAGCACTGTGTAAGACAGTGTACTGACACTCTACCTTCTCAGTCAGAGTATAGTTCCTCAATTCCTGCTTTCCATAGCATGGGGTATGGAGGGAAATTGGGGCAGAGGGAGTATGGTTGTGTTCTATTGCAAGTCCATGGATCTATTTATGCCACCTTGCCAGAGTATGGCAGCTCGCAGGAAAGAGGGTGCTGAGTAAGCATGTTTGGGTTTAGGAATGATCTTCTTTTGCTGTTTGTTAAGTTGTTACCTTTTTATGGTTCTTGAGGTCTTGGATCTTGGAGACAGTGCACACAACTCATAATTTGGGAGATTTGAGGGGTCATGAGAATTTGAGAAAATACTTATCTTTCATTTTTGTTGGTTTTATGACCTGGAAGTCTGTGCATTTTCACTAGCTGCCCCTCATGCCTGGAATTTTCTTTCCTCATCTCTGCCTTCCACCTCCTCTGACTTCCTTTAAGTTGTAAATGTCCTGTTTTTTTGAAAGAAACATTTTCTGATGCCCCTGAATACTAGTGCCCCACATCAAAATCAACTCCAATTTATCCTGCATATATCTTGTTTGCCCACAGTTGTTTGCATGTTGTCTCCCCCATTAGACTGTTATCAAGCAGTTTTAAAACACTGAATTAAAGTTAAAAAAAAAACAGGAGACTATAAACAGTGCCTTGTAGGTCTGCATTCTGATGGCCATTTTTGGCAATTAAAAGTAGCTAGAATACTGCCGAATGGCTTAAATTAATAGAATCATTGAGACAGAACTAGAAGAAACCTTAGGGATCATCTAGTGGAGGCCCCTCAATTTGTAGGTGAGGAAACAGAAATCTACTTAAATAATGGACTAAAAAATATCAATAAAGTATCATCACTTAATGAGGTAGGGAGTGAAAGCATTTCTACTATAAAAGGCAATGCAGCACAAGTGATAGAGTGCTGGTTTTTTGGTAAACAAAACCTGAATTGGAATCCTTCTTCCAATCCTAGCTAACTGTGTGATTGTGGGAAAGTCAAATATCTCTCAATATCAGTTTCTTCCTTTGAGAAATGGGGATAATAATAGAACTCAGTCACAAGGTTGCTGTGAAGATCAAATGAAATCCTATATGTGAAGCACTTTGAAAACCTTTTGAGTGCTATATAAATGTTAGCTATTATTACCATCTCCATTTCATAGTGGATTAGAGAGGGTAAGTGATCTTCCCAAAGTCATACTGCCACTAAAGTGGTACAGCTGAGACTTGTACCTAGGTCTTCTGACCCCCTCTAAAGGTAGGCCACAGGCTTCAGATATAGTGGTGCTATAAGTAAAATGAAGTCCAAAGTAATTAGATATGCTAATTATGATAATTTCATTTTATATATCCTGAACTAGGCAAGTACAGCAAGAGTTAAATGGCAGATACTTTCTGTTGGTATTGTTTCGGGTAGTTAGCTCAAGTAGTTAAAATGTATGCAGATGAGACCAATATTATGGACTCAATGCCTTCCTGAATTCTCTAGTTTCACTCCCACCCTAGTCATAGATTGTATTCATAACTGCCAATGGCTATCTTGCTAATAAATGCATACTGTTAGTCACAAGGGGTTGTAGTAAAATAGTGTAGATAGATGAGTATAAACCAACAACCATTACTAAAAAACAAGAGCAATGGTAAATGCCCTGATGATGCCACATTATTTCCTTACCCTATATTTAACACATCTCATTGGCAAAATGATAAAAACATAGCTGCATAGATAGCTAGGTGGCACAGTAGACAGAATACTGGATTTGGAGACAAGAACATGAGTTCAAATATAGCCTCAGACATGACCCTGGGCAAATCCCTTAACCTCATGCTGCCTCAGTTTCCTTATCTGTGAAATATGGATAATAATAGCATCTATCTCCCAGAGCTGTAAGGATCAAAGGAGATAACATTTATAAAGCTCTTAGTACAGTACAATATAAATTCTAATTACTCTTATTATTGTTATTATCACCCAACTATATCTTAATATTGCCTCAATGAGGGATTCTGATGCACAAGAAAGAATGAAGCCATAACTTGGGTGACTATGGTTTTTCCCCAGAGTACTAAAATTTAGAGAGTTCGGATATCATTTGTATTCTGTAAAATGGAAACTACTGAGCTTAGTGTCTAGTTAATAAAAATAATTCATTGAAAGCAATACCCTTCACAGCATGGCCTTGTGTTGTCCTAAGATCTGTAGACATAGGGGCCAATTTCCCAATTCCCAGGGTCTCTGTCTTTCCTCCGTGGAGGTCTATGACAGTATGTCTTGATGTCACTATCTTCACCTAGGAATTTTTCTGCTTCTCCTGGGTACCAAAAATGCTGGTTCTGGGTTAAGCAAAGAACACTGAACCTGGCATCAGAAGCATCAGCATCAATATATGTTAGGTAAGTGACCATGGACACATGGACATATGACCTCTCCAGATCTTCAGTTTCATCATCTATAAAATAAGACATCAAGGGCTGGACATATTTTGAAGTTCTGTTACTACCTCAAGCAATAGAAGATTTAGGCTAACATGATATAGGTTACAAAACCAAGAATAGTACTGTCCTTATGGAAGGGAGGAGTCCTTGAAAGCTCAGAGCCTAATTATGGTAAACAAACAAGGTATTAAAGTGACCACACCCAGTGATCCTTTTATTAGGTACAAATTAATCCCTTAAATGAATCAAAAATTAATTTATTTGTAAAATGGGAATAATAATTGTATTACATACCTTAAGGGACCGTCTAAACTGTAAAACACTGTATAAATGAGATGTTATCAATATTATCACTTATTAATGGCATTACATAAATAATGATAATAATTTGACCATAAATTTAACCAAGACTATTACAGAAGCAATTAATTGGAGAAAATGGATAAAAGTGAAAATCAATAAGACCAAAATTCTAGCCTAATGAGATCTTTTTGGATCTTGAATCCATCACCCACAATGCTAGTTATTCCTATTAGTTCTGTCATGTGTGAATTTGATGAGTATGTTATTTATGCCTATTTCCAAGTCTAATAATAATAATAATAATAACATTTACATATATATATATATATATATATACATATATATATATATATAGCACTGTACCAAGTACTTTACAATTACTATTTTATTTCATTCTCACAACAATCACGGGAGGTAGGCGCTATTATTATCCGCATTTTAAAGATGAGGGAACTGAGGCCATCAGAGGTTAAGTGATTTGCCCAGGGTCACATAGCTAATAAATGTCTAAGGCTGGATTTGAACTCAGGTTTTCCTGAATCTAGGCTCAGCTCTCTATCTACTTCACCATATTAGTGAGAGCTTCCCATTCTTTCAGGGCTAATTTTCCCTGTAGCATTTTAATTTCTTACTTACACATTTCTGAATTCTTTGAAATGTTCTCACCAGAAATAAAGGGTGCATGTTAGATTAATTTCAGTTCTCTTTTCCCTATCACAAACTTTGGTATATAATGCTCTTTTTATTCCAAAGTTCATATCATTTCCCATGCTGTGACTAGTTTCTACTTGTGGTGAGAATTGGTGCCAAGAATTAAGTTTTTCTCATGTTTCCTCTACCTCTTTCAAGGCTAGATTTATTATTTTATATTAATGAATTCATATGAATTTATGAACATATGAATTTATCATAAGAAGACAGATTTTGGAAAGCAACAATGTTAGCTGCTCTTGTTTTGACAGAACCCTGGGAGACCTCTAGGAGATGCCTGGATAATTGAAATCCCCCATCACATATAGTGTGCCTTTCTGCATGGATCTTATGTAACCTGAATCCATCTCTTTATGTCCAGGCAAAATATCGTATGTACCAGTGACAATATTCCTTTCATTTCTGCCTCTTTTACCTTTACTCAGATGCTCTCTGCCATATTTCCCATGTCTGATTCCTGGATTTTTTCACATGAGTATCTCTTCTTAGTATTCAATACTATATTCTTATATTTATTCTGCTGCTTTTGCATAAAGTATGTCTTTCCAAAGCCATATTCTAGTGTTAGATTTCACTCTCCCAATATCTCAGTGATAATTAAGATGTTTCCCAATCCTCATAATCCAGTTTCTCCATCTTAGGTGTAAGTGGTGCTCATACTACATATAGCATCCTCATCCCTGGCCTAATCAGCCTTAATCCTTCCAGGACCACTACTATTTACTTTGTCCATTTCATCATGCATTCCATTGTGCTCCCCCCTCTTAAATCCTTCCTATATTCCCAAAGAATCTCACTAAATCCTTGAATTTTTCAGCCAACATTCCTTCCACCTCTTCTCTTTAATTGCAATAATTCTCTTTCCTGAGAATACCACATCCCTTTTAATATATATATGTCCCATAGTCAGAACTGGATCTTGAGTGAGAAGTAAAGGCTGAAAATAGAGACTTGAGGAATTTTCTGTGTGAGGCAATAAGTAAGGGTTCTCTGAGAAAGCAAAATAACAAAAGACCAAGGACTGAGACTTTGGCAAAACATAAGTAAGGTAACCTAGAGGAAGGAAGCTGTCATCAAAGAATATAGATGAAAAATGGTTAGAGGAGACCAGAATCATGCAGGGTTGTGGAGGCCAAGTATGAATTGAGTTTTGAGAAAAGAAGGTGACAAATGACTAGAAACTCAAGGAAAATAAAGGCAGAAAACAAGTCCTTTGAATTTAAAAAGAAGATTATAAAAGAATAGCTTCACTAGAATATTGGAGACAGAAACTTAATTATAGAGAACTTAGGAAAGAATACGTGGTGAGAAAATAGAATAGGGTGGTGAGCTAGTGAAGTAAAGTTTTAAAATAAATTTTAAGAAAATTAACTAAATTTATTTACAATAGTAACACAAAAGGAATTAAGCACTGGGGATACAAAAAGAGGCAAAAGACTGTCCCAGCCCTCAAGGAGTTTACAATCTAATAAGGGAAACCACATGCAATCAAATATATACAGATAGCAAGCATATACAGGATAAATAGGGAATAATTAAAAGAGGGAAGGCACTGGAATTAAGAGGGGTTGGGGAAAGCTTCCTGTAGAAGGTGGGGTTTTAGTTAAGACTTAAAGAAAGCCAGGGAGGTGAGCAGTTGGAGACGAAGGAAAGCAATCCAGAGAAAATGCCCAGAGCTGACAGATGGAGTGTCTTGTTCATGGAACAGCGAGGAGGCCAGTGTCATTGGATTGGAGATTATGTGTTGGGGAGGAAGGTATAAAAAAAGGTAAGAAGGTGCCAGGTAATGAAAGACTTTGAATG
Source organism: Phascolarctos cinereus (assembly GCF_003287225.1). Lineage (NCBI taxonomy): Eukaryota > Metazoa > Chordata > Mammalia > Diprotodontia > Phascolarctidae > Phascolarctos > Phascolarctos cinereus. Next base: position 303,509,880 of record NW_027556098.1, on the reverse strand, counting down.
CCAAACAGAGCATTTTGTATTTGCTCCAGGAGGCAATAGGAAGCCACTGGAGTTTACTGAGTAGGGGGTGATAAGATTAGACTTGAGGAAAATCACTTGCTGGATGAATGGAGGATGGATTGGAGTGGGGAGAGTCTTAAAGCAGACAGATCCACCAGCAAGGTATGAAGTCCAGGTGTAAGGTGATGAAGGCCTGTACCAGAGTGGTAGCAGTGTCAGAGGAGAGAAGAAGGTGTATTTGAGAGATGTTACAAAGGTGAAATTGGCAGGCCTTGGCAACAGCTTGGATATGGGGGGGATGAGAGAGAGTGAAGAATTCAGGATGACTCCCAGGCTGAGAGCCTGAGGCACTAGGAGGATGGTGTTGCCCTCTACAGTAATAGGGAGGGTAGGGGTGGTAGGATTTAGTGGGAAAGTTGAGCTCTGTTTTGGACATATTAAGTTAAAGATATCTATTGTACATCCAGTTTGAGATGTCTGAAAAGTGGTTGCTGATGTGAGATTGGAGGTCAGCAGAGAGACTGGGGCAGGATAGGTAGGTTTGAGAGTCATCAACATAGAGATGGTAATTAAATCCACAGGAGCTGATGAGATCACCAAGTGAAATAGTATAGAGAGAGAAGAGAAGAGAACCTAGGACAGAACCCTGAGGAACACCTATGGTTAAAGGCTGTGATCTGAAAGGGGAATCCAGCAAAGGAGACAGAGAAGGAATGATCAGATACGTAGGGGGGAAACCAGGAGAGAATGGTGTCCTGAAAACCTAGAGAGAAGAGAGTATCAAGGAGGAAAGAGTGATCAATAGTGTCAAAGGCTGCAGAGAGGTCAAGGAGAATGAGGACTGAGAAAAGGTCATTAGATTTGACAGCTAAGGTTATTTGTAGCTTTGATGGGTGCATTCATGTCAGAACATTCCTCTTGTTTTTGAGACTTCTAAAGCCTCTTAGTTTTTTTTTTGAGGGGGAATAGAGAGAGACAGAATATTATATATTTTAACAGTTTTCAAATTATGGCAGTGATCTTACTTTTGAACAGTGCACATTTTGTCTGGGCATTGTGTCTATTTAAAGAACCTACACCTGCATAGATCGGGGGGAGCTTAAGAGTTTTTATTCAAATATTCTAGATACATGCTTACATTCAGATCAGTTGTTGAGAAAACAAAGCCATGTTTCCGGACAGAAAGCACAAGCAAATTTATTAAGAAGAATAAAGTGATCCCTTAACATTGACTTTTTTTCTTTACAGTATTATGATGACATGTATTTGGCAAATGACCTATGACAAATCCATTTTTTCTTCTTTGAAACATCTCTACTATCATCACATAAAATATGGCCCAAAATTCATGAAATGACCTTTCTGTTTAACACACTATTGCTAGAAATCATATCAAATACTGTAAGTAATCAAAGTAATCATACATTCTGAGTAATTTAGTTTAAAAATAAATTTCATTTCTGAACTCATTTTAGTTACAAAATATCAAATATAGTTTATTTTATTGCTTTAGAAACTCTATTATATTCTTTCCCCCAAAAAAGTACCAAAAAAGCAAGTTTAGATTTTTAAGAGCAACAGACTTTTGATATAGTTGGTGAAAATTAAATTGTTTCTTCCTTTCTTTATTTAAAAGACATTGTCAAAAGCTATTGCTTCTTGAATATTATGGCTTTCATTTCTGTACTAAATTTTATTGCTATTGCCTCTGTGTATAATACCTCCAAGAAGTTGCTTCTTCAGAACAGTACAGTCCCAGTCTGAAATATTCTAAACACTTTAAAAAAGGAACATGTTTGTATTTTGAGTTGCTTGGGAAGAAAAAAGGTACAATTAGATAATGTCTTTCTGAATCTAATCTTTTTCAATGCTCAACTACTTTTGTTTAAAACAAGACAGAACAACCTTGATTGATGGATTGCTCAGTGCATAACTTCTAACATTTCCTACATGTTTTCTATTCTCAGCCTTTTAGAACCAAGCTGAGAATGTGGTCCTAAATTCACACTGCAAATAGGAGTACAGCGCTGCTGTTCAACACCTGGCTCTGGCTCTGGTACTCAAGCTAACTTGGAGTCAGGAAGATGTGAATTCAAATCCACCTCTGACATTTACAAGCTGTGTGACCATGGGCAAGTGCCTTAGCCTCTCTGGGTTTCATCTTCCTTATATATAAAATGGGGCTAATAATATCTGTAGTACCTGCCTCAGATTTTTTTTATAACACTCAAATGAAATAACATATATGAAGTACTTTATAAACTGTTAAGGGGAAGGGAAGGGAAAAGGAGGGAATGAGCATTTATTAAGCACACACTATGTGCCAAGCACTGAGCTAAGTAAGGGCTTTACAAATATTATCTCATTTGAGCCTCACAACAACCTTGAGATGTAGGTGCTATTATTATCCCCATTTTACAGATGAGGAAACTGAGGCAGACAGCATTTAAGTGACTTGCCTGGGGTTACATAGCTAGTAAATGTCTGATTTGAACTCAGGTCTTTATGAATTTATGCTCAGGGCTCTATTCACTACACCATCCAGCTGCATTATACATGAGTCTTTTTCTTTCTGTCGTTACTGTTATCATCATCATAATCATCATTATTGATACTTTTTTTCAAGTTATGAATCCACAAATAGGAATTAAGTTTCTACTGAGGGGTCTAGCACTGTATTAGGGACTAGGGCAATATAGAAGAGCATAAACCACAGTTTCTACTAGAAGTACCATGTGCTTATTATGAAATGAAAATCAGTCAATTAACAATCATTCTTTCAGTTAAGTTGGATTAGGTTTTATTCTTAGAAGAACCTAATACATGAATTCTAATTACCACTGGGTAAACATGAACATATCTATATGATTTGTGTTCATAGAATGGACACTATTCCAGGACTGTTTTTTTTTCAGTACTAATCTCAAACAAGATATTCTCTTATCTTATAGCTTCTCTTACAAATATGGTTTAATATTTAATAGACTCAAGGGAAAACTTTAAGTACTTGGTCTTCAATCTCTACACTTAAATTTTACTATTCTTGAAAAATATTAAAGGCTCAATTTTATGTTTCACAAGAACATCATTCTGGCAAACTTCTATTTCAAACTAAATAAATACCTGATTGTATTTAGAGAAAGTCATATAGTAATAGTAATAAAATTCCATTAAAATTGTGATATTACAAAGTAGTCTGAATGGTTATTCTTTTCAGATGCCTCAGTCAGAAATTACAGTATTTCCTCTTTTCCTTTATTCTATATTGTATGTATGTAGTGCCCAAAAGGCATAAACATTTAAAAAGTTTATTCTTTAATAACTGAGTTTCACTTACCACTTTCCATTTTGGGTGATGCTGATGAATTTCCTTCTTAGCAACAATGCAAGATTCCTGAATAACCTGCATGCACCCTTTAGTGGACAGTGAAGACTCCTCAAATTGCTGGCAAATTTCAAACTGATCCTAATGGAAAAGGCATTTTGACAAGGTACTGATGCTTCTAATGTGACTTGTTTTAGATTTGATTAAATGCAAATCTTTTGGTATGTTTCTCTACCATTTGCATCCTCAGTATAGATTACAGTCAGAGGCATATTTTCCTCTCTAAGACGATGTTTCACAGAGCAAAGAAAGGTTTCATTTAGACACAGAAGCCATCAACAATTCATTAGATAAACCAAGATCCCATAATTTGTTGTACAAAAAACTCAGATCTGTCACATTTACTATCACCACAAAAGTCTGATTTTGCAAAATGAAAAAGGGTAAAGAGGCCTATTTCATCCTAGGTGCTATAGCTACATTTTAGGTTAGTTGTCACCATATGAATAGGTACTTAGGTTAGAACCTAAAAACAAGATTTCTCATAGGTATAGATGAGGTGTGGTTGATGGAGTCAATGACCAAAGAGGATAGAATTCCAGTTAATTATGTTATTTCCATAAAACATCACTTTTTATTAAAACAATAAGGTATTAACAAATCAGTAGTTACTATAAAACAGACAAACAAACAAACAAACCAAAGATATTCCTTCTTGAAAAGAAGTGACCACTTCATTTCAGAATTTATGATAGGGAAGAAGTCAACTATGAAGAGCCTAGCGGGCACCCCAAGTTTTAAGAAAGCACCTAGTTATAAGACGTCATGCCCAGATGAACTATATTCCAGGGCACTGAAAGAACTGGCAGGTATAACTGAGTCATTATGAGTATCTTTCATAGATCAAGGAATATAGGAAAGGCACCAGAGGACTAGAGAAGGGCAAATGATTTCCCAAATTTTTTTTAAGGGAAGAAGATAGAATTTAAAGACTATAGGTTAGTGGACTTGATTTCAATTCCTTAAAAAATTATAAAACTTAATATTAAAACATCAAGAAACAGAAGAGGTGATCACAAAGAGCCAAGATAATTTCATCAAGAATGGGTCATGCTGAAGTAATAATACTTCTATTTTTCTCTCCAGCGTTACTAACTTGGTCCATAAGAGGAATGCTGTAGATATAATTTTCCTAGATTTTAGCAAAGTGAAAGGAGTTCTCCAGTTGAGTGCTCTAAGGTGTTATTTAGCATTTTTATCAATGACTTGGCCAATGTCCAGATTAAGGCAACCAGAATGGTAAAGGGACTTGAATTCTTATCATACAAAGTTTAGTTGAAGGAACGGGGCCTATTTAGTCTGCAGGAGGGGAAATTTAGGAGGAATAGTATTACTGTATATATAACAGTATAACTGTTCAAGTACTTGGAGGGTTGTCACATAGAAAAGAGATTAGACCTGTTTTGCTTGGCCCACAGGGCAGAACTTGGAGCAATGAGTGGAAGTCGAAAAGAAACAAATATAGGCTTGATGTAAAGAAAACTGTTGTTAGCCATTAAAGAGCTACGTGAAAGTAGAATGGGATATCTCTCTCTGGAGGTCTTCCAGAAATGACTTAGAAGGGCATCAGTTGCAAATGTAAAATAAATTATTCTTTAGATATTGGTTAAACTAGACGGCTTTGGGGGTTCAGAACTCTGAGATTCTGGAAGATTGAAGGAAATTAATGACCTAGTACCTTTTTTCCTAATCCTCAACTCTTAATAATCTTTGCTCAATCTCAACTTCCTTCTAACTCCCAGGACTAAGTAAAACACTCAAAATAAATCTCCTGGCGCCGTGTATATAAGGCTCTTGTTCTGAATTTCATGGCTTGTAAGGCTTTTTGGTATTTGTTCAAAAGACTTTTGCATAGTATCCTTTTATTTAGCCTTCGATCTTTTCCTTAGAAGGATAGGTATTTAACTGTGTGCATACATTTTCAGGCAAAGACCCTGCTTGCCTTTTTATAGGTGCTTAGACATCTAGGATGCACTTTTTTTCCCTCTAGAAGCAGAGAGAGAAAAGAGCATAAAGAGGAAGTTATGATTGTCCTGGAAGCAGATGTAAATAGAGCATTTCTTAAGGGCTAAGTATGTTCCAGTCATTGTGCTAAGTCCTGGGGATACAAATACAAGCCAGCAAGATTGTCCCTTGACCTTAAGGAGCTTATAGTCTAACAAGACAGGACAATATAAAAAGAAGTTGGAAATGGGAGGGATTCTCTCTGGGTGGGATGGTTTGGACCTAGTGACCTGAAAGTGTATTTTCAGTGATTTTCTTTTCCTAAATCTAGGCTTTTCCTGTCATTTCTTAATGCTCTAACATTTTCCCTGGATTTCCCAACTCCTTCTAGTTCTCTCTCAAATAAGGTAGTGGAACCCCCATCGTTATTATTGATGATCATGAATTATCAATCAAAAAATTCAAAAGCATTTAATTTATTAAGTACTTACTGTTTCAGGTATCATGCTAGGTCCCAGAAACATAAACATAAAAATGAAATGGTTCCTGCCCTCAAGGAGCTTTTTGGGGTAATGTACTCATGTAAGTCATCATCATAGGATCACCACTATCAGGGATAAGAAGTTAACCTTTCCAACCACCTCATTTCACAGATGGAAGAATTTTGTTGTTGAGCCATTTCAGTAGTGACTGACTCTTTGTGACCCCATTTGGGGTCATTTCTTGGCAAGGATACTGGAGTGGTTTGCCATTTCCTTCTCCAGCTCATTTTATAGAAGAGGAAACTGAGGCAAACAGGGTCAAGTGACTTGCCCAGGGTCACACAGCAAATGTCTGAGGTCACATTTGAACTCGGGTCTTCCTGACTACATACTGGCATTCTGTCCACTGTGCCACATAGTTGAGGAGGAAACCAAAGCTCAAAGAGATTAAATGATTTGCACAAGGTTGCACAAATAGTAAATGATGAAATCAGGATTCGAATCCAGGTCCTTAGAGTCCAAATCTAGCTCAATTTTTTACTGTACCACCATTATCATAAATAGTTTACATATGTACAGTGTTTTATGGTTTGCTGTTATCAGAAGACTGGAAGAAATCAATGACCTGGTACCTTTTTTCCCAACACTCAAGTCCCAACAATCTTTGCTCAACCTCAACCTCCTTCCAGCTGGGAGCGCTTGCCCACACAGCCACAGTTCCTATTTTAGAGAAGACAGATCGGAGGTGCACCACTTGAGATCACAAGCCTAGAGGGAGATGGAAGATTTGCTCCAACACTGGAGTTGGGGGCGGAGCTAGGCGAGAGCCTACACGTGCGCGATGACGTATCCGCGAGACGTCCGCCTATGGCAGGAAGGCAGGCACAACCGGAAGCTTCTTAAGGAGAGTTTCCGGCGCGCGCTGGCGGAAATTTGGCAGTTTGTCGGGCGCGTTAAGCGGGCTTTTTTTTGTCCCTTTCGGCTATTCGCTGCAGTGGCGGTCGTGGTCGGCTGGATCCCTGAGTTTGGGCCAGGCTCGGGATGCGGCGTCCCTCCCCACTTTCTTAGGAAGCAGTTGGGCCAGGCCCCAGCTCGGAGAGAGCAGGGCCAGCGGCGCCTTAATGCGCCTCTGTCCTGCCTGGCACTTGTCTCCAGAAGGGCTCGTTGGTGTCCTGTAGCTGGGCGCAGTAGATTAACGAAGGCAGCGATCGATGAGGCCAGAGCCCCGGGATAGAGAGATCCCTTGGCTTTGCTAGTTTGAACGCGCCCCGCACCCTGAAACTGGGCCCGCTGCCTGAGCAGGGACTGACCGTGGAGCTAGGCTTCCAACCACAAGGGGGCATTGGTTCGCTGGGAGACACCTGGCTTCCGTGTGACCATCTGCTCCCAGCAAATTAGTTAGGATTATATGTGGCCCATGGCAATTTGTGGGGCCTTGTGATGTGAAGCAGCACTGTGGGGGAAAGAGAACTGGAACGAGAGCTGAATAAGAATTCTCCTTACCTTGTCTGTGAAATGACACGTTTGAGTTAGATGATTTCTAATGCTCTTTCCAGTTAACATATCCTAAAACCTGAGCGAAAACTTTATCTGAAAATGGGGGCAAACAGTACGACCTACCCCACGGGGTTATGGATAAAATTGCTTTGCCTTTTGTTAACCTTAAAGTACCTTCTTGTCTGCCTTAGTTTTCTCATCAGTAAAATGTAGCACTTACCACCTAGGGCGGTTTGTGAGGATCAAATGAGATAATACTTGTAAAACCCTATGTAAATTCTAGCTATTATATAACTCCACGCACAGACATTTAATAAATACTTAATGGTTTATTGATTATTTTAGAAGAATGGGTGACCCAGCGCTATGGTGATGGAGGCTTGATGAGACAGGCCAGGATAGTTTCTTTGTGATGAAGAAATACATTTTGCCAAAAATTTTAATTTTTTTGAATGTAAATATTTCCACACAGTATAACACAAAAAGAGGATTCTATATGAAACCATGAATATTCATTTCACATGGCTTGATTGTTTCTGAAAGTATGTAATAAATTCTAAACATTGCTTTCAAAATTGTACTACCAAAATGATCTTCCATCAACTTCTGTAGATTTAAAAAAAGTTTCAGTTTTTTAAATTGCATCATGGCATCATTATTGATGAAGATATATTTTCAAGGATATGTCTTGTTACTTTCTCTAGAAAAGGCTGAGTGTTGTGAGTGCTTTGCTGTTGGAAGTTGAGGTGAGAGGGATTATTTGATGAAACAGGTGTACATATAACTTTGTTCCCAAACCTCCTGAGACCTTTGAGAGAATATTGAGGCCTCTGAGCCTGAAGCTTAAAGAAGTAAATATCAGTAAGTTTTCTGAGCCTATCTCCAGTTTTCTAGAGGCATGGACAGTTACTGAAGTAGAAGGAGTATAAATGATAGAGGCAGGAAGTGACTTAAAGGTCTTGATAGGCCTGTGGAACAATCTGCTACTGAGCTACGTAACTGTAATAAAATGGGGAATCGGCAAGGATAAATGCATCATATGTATGATCTAGAATTGGAAGGGGCCTTAAAAATAATATAATCACTTTACAGAGGCAGCTAGGTGGTACAACAGAGAATACTGGCTTGGGGTCAGGAAAACCTGAATTCAAATTTGGATTCAAGACACTAGCTGTGTGACCCAGGGTAAGTCACTTAGCTTTTGTCTTCATCAGTTTCCTCAACTGTAAAATGAGAATAATAACACCTACCTCTCAAAGTTGTAAGGATCAAATGAGAGAATATTTGAAAAGCAGACAGTGCCTGGTGCATAGTAGGAACTTAAATTCATGTTTTCTTCCTTCTTTCCTCCCTTCCTTCTGCATATCTGACATCTGAGACTCTTTCCTTGAGTATCCCAGTTCAAAATGATCTTTCCCTCCTTTAACATGTAGAACTTACTGCCTGTGCTATTTATTTGCCACAACCCATTTACTATCCTATTTTGTGATTTGTTCTTGTATGTGTTTTTGCTCTACAGACATATTGTAAGTTATTTAGAATCACATCTGAGTTGGAAGGGAATTTTGAAATCATCTAGACCAGCTCCCTTATTTAACATGCATGGAAACAGGCCTAAGGAGATAATGTGCTTTATTGTATAAGGTGTCCCCAAAATCTTGGTACAGTTTAAAACTATTAAAGCTTAAATGATTAACCTTATTAAGTTTTAATATCTTAAAACTGCACTAGACTTTTGGAACATTGTGTATTTCTGTCTATCTTCTGTACTGCCTAGCACAATGCCTGGTCATATAGCAAGTATTCCATATTTTCTGATATTCAGAGTTGACATGAGGTCTCTCATATCAGCTGTTCTGAAACTGTTGGGTCCCAGAATCTCATTCTTAAAGGGCCCTCCCACCACCCTAACCCCCTGGCCAAAAGCTTTTGTTTATGTGGGACATATCTATTGATACTTACCATATTACCATATTGACACCATACCATATTATTATGAAAATAGTTTTGACCTCATGGACCTCCTGAAAAGGTCTCAGGAGCCCCTAGGAATCCCTGGACCACACTTTGAGAACCACTGTTATACTGGGGCCATTTTCGTTCGAGAAAAGATCTCGATTTCTTTTATCCCTGTATCTGAGTGTAGATTCTACAAGGGGATGAACTTAATATGTTTTTAGATCACGATTCCCCCTCCTCCATCGCCCATCTAGGGACCTATAGGGATGGATCAGTTTCTTTTTCCATAGGAGGAATCTACAAAAAAGCATCTAGTAAAGTTGGGGATGAAACGAGATGTAACAAATATAAAAATTAGGAAAATGGGCAAATTGCATTCTCAACATGAGTTAGTGTAAGGGAAAAGTGGAATGAAGCATATAATCATAGCAGAAACCTCTAGGGAAATACTGACTCCTGGGTGATTATTGAGAAGGGGTCCAGACCTTCCTTCAACTCAACCTGACACAGATATTTCCTCCACCAAAAAAAGCTTCATAGAAATTTCCACACAAAGAGTTTAAAAGGGATTTCTTCTTCATATTTTCCATACCCCCTGTTTCTTTTCTGCCAACCAACTCTGATCCTCTGACTTAGAGCAATACCTATTTTGTGAGACTGAACTCCAGGCTAGGGACATTGTGTGTCTGGTGGACAATTTGGAAGAAGAAACTTGTTTCCTCCAGTGGAAACCTAGTATGAGGTCGGGTATTCTAGCTCTTTTTTGTGTGTCTTTTAAATTCTTAAATGGTTTACTATAAAGTAGTAAAGATGATTCATGATTATAAGGAATAAGAGAGCTGAGAGAAAGAATTTGGGGGTGGGATACCATTTCCTTCCCTGTACTTTTTTCATTCAGAAATTATTTATTTTGGTAGCTGCTAGTTCTGCATAAGCCACCAGGTGGCTCCTGAGTCCTATAAATTATTTACTCGGAATGGTCCTTTTTAGCATTTACATGTATATAGGTATGTGCACCTGTTCAGCTTTTGGCAAGTGAGAATGGAAAGTAGAGGAGAGAGCTTAAAAAAAAGCCTAACTGTGGATGTGTGAAGAATTAAAGGAAAACCTTATTGTATTTTATACTTTTTCAGATCATTTTCCACTCTTCACTCTTTATCATCACCATCCCTTCAGTATACAATCATTTGCCAAGTTTTGTCCATTCTACCTCAATAGCATTTCTGTAACCATCCTCTTCTTGCCACTCACAACGACTATCCCGAGGCCCTCATCCTGTCTCCATAGACTATTGCAATGGGCTTCAATTTGGACTCCCTGTCTAAAGTCTCTAGCTCATCCTCCATACATCTTCCGAAGTGATATTCCGAAAGCACAGATCTGAGTATATCCCACTTCTTAAAAATGCTCCAGTCATTCCCTAATACTTTGAGGATCAAATACAAACTTCTTTATGTTTATGTGTCATGTTAGAGAAATTATTATTTTTATCTTATATTGATAATGAATTGTTGAATTCATGAATTGAATTGAATTAATGAAAAATTGAATTAATACTAAGGTTTTCCTCCTTTTCTACTTCTCATTCAGAAACCAGCCCCTGTAGGTTATTCAGGCAGCCTTTGAAGTACAGGGCTGATAATGAGAGGGAAAACTCAGATTTGTTCAAAAGGTAAAGAAATTTTAGTTTAGGTGAGTTGATGGATTTGGTAAAAATGGGTTCCCCCTTTTGTCTAGATTACCCTAGATGGGGTGATATGGTTATAGATAAGTCTCTTTGACCAAGACTAAGTGATCAAAGTCACATCCCCCAGGCCCTCATTAGAAGGCCACCTCTCATTATAATATTCATTCTTCCATCACTTGTTAACCAATCAGTTGATGGCCACTTTGAGGAACACCCACTCTTCCAAGGGTTGAGTGGATTACATGAGGGGTCTTTGGTATTCAAGAGTGCCACTGACTCTTTTATAAATTATATGCTAGCATGATTAATAAAATGATTAATTACCCAGAAACTATGTCTCTTGAACTTTTTATATGTCACACATGTAAAATCCTTCATACCCCTGCCTACGTTTCCAGACTGGTTATAAATTACTTCTCTTCATACCTCGTGTTCCAGTTCCTCACATATGACACTCCATTTCTGGTCTCTTGCCATTGCAGGCTATACCCTTAATTTCTAGAATGCATGCCTTCCTCATTTCTGCCTCTTAGAAACACTATCTTCCTTCAAAACTTAGCTCAAGTATACCTCCTAGAGGAGAACTCTTCTGATCTCTCACTCAGCTGCTAATACCCCCTCAAATTACTTTGTATTTGTTTTGCATATGTCTTGTATTTTTATATATATATTATATATATATATATACATATATATATACACACACATATACATATACATATACATATATATATATATATCCATCCATCCATATATATGTATATATGCATATACATATTTTCTGGAATATAAACTCCTTGAGGGTAGGTACTGTTTTGGAGTTTATCTTTGTATCTCCAGTACCTAGCATAGTACCTGGCACATAGCAGGTGCTTCATAAAAGCTTGTTGATTGATTAAATAATGAAGGTAATCAAATGTATCTTTTCACTTTCTTAGTCTAGGAGCACCTTAGGGACAGGAACCATATCTCTTCCTTTGCATCTTTTTATAGACCTAATACAGACTACAGTGCTATTTGCCTGCCGTCCTGGGGCCAGAATGTATCTTGTTCATAGACTGGCTATTGGGGATTCAAATTTTCAGGATGTAAGGGGAAACAGCAGGAAATTACAGTTACAGGATTGTATGAATTTGACAAGAATGTTGAAATATAGAGTCCGTTATCTACCTATGCAGAAATCTAAAGAATGAAAAATGATAATGTAGTGATAATACCAACTCCTTTTATGTGTAATCTTTCCCTCTCTAACATGCAATTCTAGATTTGTTCACTCAGTTCATAGACTGACTAGTATTAAGTGGAATGTAGGTAGGGATAAGGAAGATAGTTTTTTGAAGGAAGGTCAGCAAATGATGTTTGGACTACTCTGACTTTCAGCTCTATTTTGCATAGAAAATTCCTAGCACAGCAATGACTCTTTGGTAGAAGAGTTCAGAGCTATAAAAATCTCATTTCATACCATAAAGTCTTCTAAAAAGACCAGTATCTTTTTTAGAACAAACCATTCAAAATATTTAAGCTGCTTAACTATTAAATTCAGCAAACACTTATTAAGTTCCTCCTGTGTACAAAGCCCTAATCTAGACCCTGTTTTAGGAATAAGAAGAATACAAAGATGGACCATTGGAAGAATGTCCTAATACATCTTTCCACCTCCACTCTCTGGCCCCATTCAGTATATTCTTGACACCGCTGTCAGAATAATCTTTCTTATTCATAGATGTAGTCATAACTCTAACTCTATCACTTTCGTCCGATTGGAATGCAAGTTTCTTAAAAGCTAAGCCTTTATTTTTTTAACATAGTGACTGGGACATGGTAAGCCTTAATGGTTGGCTGGTTGTTGTCCTTCGTTTTTGAAGAGGACTAAAATGACATCACTGTGTTAGAGTCAAGTTACAGTGTGTCCTACTATGGCTGATCAGACCAATATGAGCTCGGAATGTTCTACCACAGGTCAGGCACAAATGTTCCATGTGAGCATTTGGGGTGGATTCTCTAAGTTTGTGCATCTTGCGTTTCTTTAGAGCTATTTCAATTCTGCTTTGCTCACAGAGCACAGTACCTTCTCTGATATAGGCATGCCATGATGAGCAAGTGTCTCCCATGTCTCAATCACTTTCAAAGTTCGTAAGAGAGACCTTGAGAGTGTCCTTGTATTGCTTCTTCCGACTACTATGTGAACACTTGCCCTGGGTGAGTTCTCCATAAAATAGTCTTTTAGATAAGCGTATGTTTTGCATTTGAATGTGGCCAGCCCATTGGAGTTGTGCTCTTTGAAGTGTGGTTTGAATGCTTGGCAGTTTTTAGCCCTAATAAATACTTGCTAACTGACTAACTGGTGATATTACTCGTTTGCTTAACAAATTACACTGGGTCTCTACTTTTCTAGTCTTATTTCATATTACTTTCCTCCATATGGTCTATGTTGCAGCCAACTACAGAGGCAACTAAGTGTGCAGTGGAATAGAGTGCTGGACCTGGAGTCAGAAAGATTCATCTTCCTGAGTTCAAATCTGGCCTCAGACATTTACTAGCTGTGTGACCCTGGGCAAGTCACTTAACCCCATTTGCCTCAGTTTCGTAATCTGTAAAATGAGCTGGAGAAAGAAATGGCAAAACACTCTGTCCAGTAACTTTGCTAAGAAAACCCCAAATGGGGTCACAAAGAGTTGGACGTGACTGAAAATTACTGAATGATATCAACAATGAGCCAATTAACCCAAATGTTCTATTTTCATACCTCTATGCCTTACTTTGGATTGTTCCCTATGCCTGGCATGGCTTTTCACCTTCTCTTTATTTGTTGAATTCTTACCAATTATTTAAAGCTTAAATCAAAAGCTGCTTCCTTGATAAAACCAGTTGTCCTTACATTTTACATTGTGTTTTGTAATGCACACTCATCCAAATGAAAGATTTCCCTACATTATCACATTTTCACATAATCTATATCTTCCTGGTCATTATGATGCCAAACTTTGTTCACTTGAGCCATCATCTTCATCTTTACTTCTTCTGTGTGGGAACCTTGGACTCTGCCCGACTGGCAAGCTTCAGATTCAGACCTCACTTTCTGTCCACCTCCCCACACCTCTTTCCCCTTTATGTGTAGTCTCGCTCCTTTAGAATGTAAGCTCCTTGTAGCCAAGGACTCTCTTGTTTGCTTGCCCTTGTATCCTGTAGTTCCTGGCATATAGCAAGAACTTAACAGATGCTTAATAAGGCCTTAATAAATATGTCTAGGGGCAGCTATGTGGCACAGTGGATAGAGCTCCGGCCTTGGAGTCAGGAGGACCTAAGTTCAAATCCAGCCTCAGACATATGACACTTACTAGCTGTATGACCCTTGGTAAGTCACTTAACCTCGATTGCCTCACCAAGAAAAAGCAAAAAAAAAAAAAAAAGACACATTAAAAAAATATGTATGCCTGTCAATCTGAATGTCTGTCTAATCTACCTGTGTTTATGTCATTTCCTCTGCTAGACTATGAGCACTATTGGAGAAAGGACTCTGTCTTAGCTAGATTTCATGCCTAGCACTTAGTGAATGGTAGGCACTTAACACATGTTTATTGAATAAATGAATGAGCAGTGAGTAAATAAATACTTGGCCTTTGAATGTAGCTGCTGCTCGGTTTGATTAGCATGCTCCTTTTCCTGGTCACTAGCACTAAATATGACCTCAGCCCATCCTAAGCATTTATCCCTCCTTCTGCCCAGCCTTTGATGTTGACTTTCACATAACATATTTTAGGCTCCTCTATTTAACCATAACTTTTGCCTAGCCTATCTATTAATTCCACGGTTTTTGTCTGAACCAAGTATTAAGTCTGCTGTAGAAGACAAGTTTTTCAAACTATTCCACTTTTTAAAACCCAAGGAAGGTGAGTGAGAGCTGTAAAGAAAAGAGTACAAGTGGAAAAACATTTAAGAACTTATCAGCCTGGCTTGCCCATCTTTGGGTGGGGTGGGGGTGTGAAGGAGAGTGAAGCATTCTGTCAAATGTTTGAGTTTTCTATTCTGTGATTATGGGTATAAGCCTAGGATTTACATCTGCCTAGTGGCTAAAACACAGTCATTAAAATTTTTTCCTCGCTACACTTGATATTCTTATTTTTCTACATTCAATTAACTTCCAAAATGGTTGAAAGTGATATTATGTTTGGGTGACATGTCTTAGTAGAGTGTGCACTGGCCAAAGCCAGCTCTGTAGCTTGGCCAACTGAGACACTTGACAAGGATCAAACTGTGGCTTAGCTGGAAATACAACACAGCAAGTCCTAATGCTTAGTTCAGTGTTCTAACCTAGATTAATGCTTGTCTCTCCTGTTCTAATTAAATCTAGAAACATATTCAAGGCAAGTCAACCAACAAATGGCGTATTACCTTCTAAGTCCCAAGATTGGGAGCATGGGGAATGGTGGTGTTAATAGACAGAAGACATAGCTCTGAAGCGATTAAAATCTAGTTGGAGATTCAGGTTTAGAGTTATGCTTTGTGGCTAAAATATCAAATGAGTATAGGAGCTCATGTAAGTGGCAATTGTTTCTATTCTGGCCAGAAACTCTTGAGAGTCTTCCTGTCCCAGGCAGATTCTTTTATGAAGGCAAACTGGGCCATCTTTTGCCTCAGTTCTTACCTAGCCTTTAATCACTGAATGGGTGTTGCCTCAGACAAACTCAGACCTGGGAAAGACCTTAGCTTAAAAAAGCCACGATCTCCCATTGCATCCAGGGCGGTTAGCAGTTGTCTTGACCTGTGTCTCGCCACTGGACTTGGATGACCCTGGAGGAGAGCATGGGGCTGATGACTTTGCACATTTCTGCTTTGCTTAAATCCAATTCACTTGCAAGTCAAGACATCACTCTTCTGATGTCACTGGTCCCCTTTGAGAATGAAGGATGAACAACAACAATAATGATATGAGTATATTCAGATATGTACATAAATACATAGCAGATAAGTAGGCATATGCATACACTTGAGAAACTTTAGTTTAATGTTTCTGTTTAATTATAGTTATTTGGCTGTATTGTATTCATTGGAATATGATTATATAATGTAAAAACCTAACAAATTCAGTTAAAAAGTAACAGTTTATAAGACAGCTGTTTCATTGACGTAAGATTAATTAATTCCTCAGTATTTACTTTCTTATAACCTTTGTTAATGCTAGCTTTATATGTGACATACACCGAAAATAAGTTATCTTGGGTCATGTTTATGGTTCTCTTTGTTTACCAAGTAAAACCTAGGTTTATTTGGTAACTACAGTGTTATAATATTGTAGTTTGTTAATCATAAAGATTCATTATCATCTATGATTTTTTCAAACTGTAGGTCTGACAGCACAGCAATAAGGGCTTACATTGCTAGCATTTGTATTTTTCAAGGGGCCTTCTACCTGTAAGTAATTTTATGGCTGATGTGAAACTATGATAATCTACCTTCATTCAATTTTATTGCTACTTTGGGATGTAATGAATGGTAAAAAACCAAAGGTGCTTATCTAAACCAATACCTCCATTATTTTCCTACTATTTCATATAGTATTCAAAAATATCAGAATTAGAAGGGATCTCACCTACAAGTAAACAAAATCCCTTTTACAACATCCCTGGAAAGTGGCCTTCCAGCTTTTCCTTGAAGAAATTCACTGAAAAGGAATCCATTATTTTCTAAGGCAGCCTAATCCATGACAGCGCTGATGGTTACATTAAGTAATCCTAAATAATTTACCTTTGTAGCTTCCATTTATTACTCCTGCAACCAAGAATGTACCAAATATCTATCTCTATCTTTATCTGTCTATCTATATGTACATATATATGTGTACACACACGTACATATACGTACACACACACACACACACACACACACACACACACACACACACACACACACATATATATATATATAGAGAGAGAGAGACAGAGGGAGGGAGGGAGAGAGAGAGAGATCGAGAGATCTTGTTCTTTTAGCATCTTGGGGGTACCAATGTATAAAATGGACTATCATCTATCATTTTCATTACATGACTGCCATTATTCACCCTCCCTCACCTAGTGTCATATTGAGTGCCCCCAGTGCCATGGCCTTTTCCAACTAGCTACTCAGTACCCAGGGGTTGCCTTTATCTGTATTTGTAATCTGTATTTATCAGGCTGTAGGCTCCTTCTGCACTGCCACACCCCCATCCCCTGGCAGATGTTCTTGCCTAATAGAACTGTACCATTGGAATTCAGTTATGATGATACCCTAGAGGACCCCAAATTGATGGGGGTTGTTCATCATGTGCAGTAAGGTCCTGTGGAAAAAGCTGGTCATGTCAGATTAGAGGTAACAACTTTATAAGGTGAAGGAAGAAGAGATTTATTCTCTCTTACCACAATTCCTTCAGCTTCCAGTGACCATATATAAACAAAATCCTCTATTTGATCAATCCATTCTTGCTATTGATTGTCTCATAACTCTCCTCCCTTTTATAGCCAAACTCCTTGAGAAGGCCATCTATAATCAATGCTTCAACTTTGTTTTACCTCCTACTCTCTTCTTAACACTTTGCAGTTTGGCTTCTGACCTCATCATTCAACTGAAATTGCCTTCTCCGAAGTTACTAATGGTATTTAATTGTCAAAACTAATAGCCTTATCTCAGTCCTCATTCTTCTTGACCTGTCTGTAGCCTATGACACCATTAACCACCCTCTTCTCCTTGGTACGCTATTCTCTCTAAGTTTCTGTGACACTGCTCTATCCTGGTTCTTCTATCTTTCTGACCACACCTCAGTCTTCTTTGCTCAGTCTTAGGTCATGCCTGCTAACAGTGGGTGTCCCTCTGTCCTCTGTCCTAGGCCACCTTCTTTTTCTTCTATACAGGATGTTACAAAAGTCTTAGTGCAGTTTTAAGCATTGAAAACTTCAGAAGAATAAATGCTACAAATTAGCAAAAATTGAAACGTTGATAATCTAAAATTTAAAAAATATTAATATTTTCTTAATTGAAATTCAACATAACCACTATCTTGTACTATACATTTTAAGTGATTTTTGGACTTTGTAAAAACATTCATCATTTGTTGTTTAGTCACTGAAAGGATTGCATCTGTAGTCTTATCCTTAAGATCATCTAAAGTATAAGGTTTTGGTATATACATGACAGTTTTGATATGATCCCACATGAAAAAGTCTAATAGAGATGGCCAAGCAAAAGGATCTCCTCTATTAATCCACCTGAGAAAGTGTAATTCAGAAACTGTCACACATGTAAGGCATAATGAAAGGATGCCCCATCTTGTTAAGATAAAAATTTTAAAAATTATTATTCAAAATTCACAAACCTAAACATGCTTAAAGTAATTTAAATAATTAAGCTTTCAAATGATTTTATAAGTTTGTAGCATTTGTACTTCTGAAGTTATTAAAGCTTAAAATTACACTATGACTTTTGGTATGTACTGTAATATTTCACTTGGTGATCTTATTTGCCTACATGAATTCAATTATCTATATGCTTATGATTCTCAAATTTATTTATCTAACCTTAACCCGACCTCCAGTCTCATATCTTCAACTTCCTGTTGGACACTGGGAATTGGATGTCCAATATTGGATACCTCTAACCAAGTCCCTTCTTCTTACCCATCATCCAATCTGTTAGCAAGTTCTGTTGATTCCACCTTTATAACATGTTCTGTACTCCCCCAACCTCCTCTGACAGTGACACCAGGCTCAGTCTCAGCTAAAATACCCCCTTTTGTAAGAAACCTTTTCTAGTCCCCTTTAATGTTAGTCTCTCTCTGTTGATTATCTTCAATTCATTATATATATATGTATATATATATATATGTGTGTGTGTGTGTGTATATACATATATATAAAACATGTTATACACATATATATGTATGTACATATATGTATAATATATATATATATATATAATAGATCTTGTTTGTACATAGCTGTTTGTATGTTGTCTTCCTCATTAGATTGTGAGTTCCTTGAGAGGAAAAACTGTTTTTCACCTTTCTTTTTATCCCCAGCACTTAGCACAGTGCCTGGCAAGTATAAACAATTAGAAATGCTTATTTATTGGTAAAGACCAAGGCTATAAATGTTAGTATGAATTCTTTAATTATTAAATAGACATGAGAACATACATAATTTTAAGCAATGGACAGGGCTGAAAGATGCCAGATGTGCTTCTCACAAGGACCTCAGCACAGGAGAGAGGGAGGGAGAGAACAAACATTTATTAAGCACCTACTATGTGCCAGGCACTGTGGTAAGTACATTACAGATGCTGCCTCATTTGATGCTCACAGCAACCTTGTGAGGGAGGTGCTAAGAAACCATGTACCATTGTGGAGAAGAGGCAGTCCATCAATTAAAGCTACAAAGTGGAGAGATGACAAAGAAGACAGACTGATTCAAATCGGTATAGTCCAAGTAGCACATCTCATTTTTTCCCCCAAGCAAAATCCCAGAGGCTAGTTTGTTCAAGGATTCTCTACTCCTTACAAATGTGGGGGAGGGGGAAGAGAGAGAGGAGAGAAGGAAAGGGAAAAGAGAGAGAGAGAGAGAGAGAGAGAGAGAGAGAGAGAGAGAGAGAGAGAGAGGAGAGAGAGAGAGAAAATGAGAGAGAATGAGTAAGAATTTGGAGCAAGAGCTCCTTAGAAATCTAGAATCTACCTTTGGTGGTTTTAGCATTTACTTCTGCAGAGGTTCTCGGAAACCAGTACCAAGTCAGCAGGTGTGGCTCATGGCTACCAAGTTGCAGAAGACACAGAATCTTTCAAACCATCCAATATAGATCTTCCAATGATGGGAAGGAAGAAAGAAGCAAGTTTCTTGGGCTCATAACCTTGAGTTGAGGGTTATTGATGTCCAGACTCTCAGAGCATTCTAGAGCCCTGTTTTTATCTGGGCCAAATTACTCTCGCTGATGACTTATTGTTTATGTAGATGGTATCATAGACACTTTCTCCTTCATATCTACCTTGCACATGATATAAGAAAGAAAGATGTCACTCATTTGCACTTCTTCTGAGGCTAGATATGTTGGGGGAGGTGGCAATCAGCTCTTTAAACATTTGTTCCAAATTTGAATCTTTCTTTTGTAGATAGGCCTGTTCTGTAAGGACCTATAGTTGCTCTGAATAATTTCTTAAATTAGAAACAAAGAAAGGCACTTCTGATTTATAGAACCAGACTGCAGTGGTAAGGGAAATAATCAAATCTCAGTAGACTCTGTCCTGCACATTAAAAAAAAAATCCACAACTGCCCTATCTCCCTTTCTGGTAATACACAGCCTCATTAATGCCTTCATTGGTAAAAATTCTATAGCTTGCTTATGCCACTATGATTTTTTTTATTGCCCTTTGGATTGTTTGTGATTTTAATTTTTCTGAGGTTGTGGTGTCCCATAATTTTCAGTCATGTAGCATCATCAAGAGAATACTGTGCTGAAGATAATGTTTTTTCCTCCAGAAATGAATAGTTTTGGATGATTGAAAACACTATAGTTTCTAAAGTTTGATTTAGCCACGGTGGATGAAAGATGAAGTGATTGAGGAAACAAAGGTTTGAGCTTCTGAGTATAGTGATTTATTAAGCAATGCATGCCAATTGCAGAACAAATCAGAACCCAGCATCCTCAGTTTGACAATGGACCCTGAATACAGAGGGAGCCAGATTTTTCTGCATTAAAAGCAAACAACAGGCTATAAAATAGTATACAAGATTAGTTAAATCTGATTTCTAATAGAGGAAAAATTAGGGACTTTCTGAGTTAGGAGGAAGATGAGTATGTTTTGAGAGTTGGGAGGCAGGATAGTGAGCAGGCATAATTTCCTAAAATCAGAAAAAGAGGTGACTCCTCCTCCCAAGTGTCTGCATTTAATCAAAGGAAAATGGGAATAGTAACTGGATTGATCAGTATGGGGCCAGTTTGCAGATAAGACACATGAATTGCTTGAGATATATAATTGTGAGATAACTTCTTGCATCAGTTTTTGGATCTGTCTGGGTTTCTGGTCAGCATAACCTAGGTCCTTAATTAAGGATCTCTAAGCAACAGGTACAGGTGATCCAGCTTCCCAGCCATGCAGGGAAACAATGCAATAAAGTTTTCTCACAATTCCTATAATTGAATAAAGTTTTCTCACAAGACAGAAATTGGACTAGAGCTTTAATTGAGTATAAAGGGAACTGAGCTACCTCCAGAATCGAGTCACAAGATGGGAATTGGTGCAGTTCACTTAATTCCCATATATCCCAATATGGTCTTATACATTTCTGGGGTTAGTGTACTGTACATCTGTAGTTCTTGTGCAAGATATCTATATAAGGATGTACAAAGTTACCAGCAATCTCTTAATCATCAAAACTAACATCCTCATCTCAATCCTCATCCTCCTTGAGCTTTCTGCAAAATTTGACACTCTCCAGCACTCTCTCCTCCTTCCTACTCCCTACTTTCTTGGGTTTTGTTACACTTTTCTCTCCTGGTTTTCCTCCAACCTGTCTGATAACTCCTGATTAGTCTTCCCTGATGATTCATCATTCATATCATACTGTGTGTGAACTGTATGTGTACTCTGAGGCTCTGGCCCACATAATCTTTTTTTTTTTTCTCAGTACTTCCTTGGTAATCTTATCAGCTTCCATAGATTCAATTCCCATCTCTATGCAGATGACTCCCATAGCCTTGGTCTCTCTCCTGAGCTCTAGTCCTGCATTGTATTGGACATTTCCACCAGGATGTCCTGTAGACATCTCAAAGCTAATATGTCCAAAACAGAACTCATTGTCTTTTCCTTCAAACCCAGCACTCTTCTGAAATTCCCTGTTGCTATTGAAGGTATCACCATGCAGTTACTTAGATTCACAACCCTGGTGAAGTCCTGAATGTCTCATTCTTACCTTACATGATAAATCAGCTGCCAAATCTATTGTTTCTATCTCTATAACATCTCTTGTATATGTATATGTCCCCTTCTCTCTACTCACATAGCCACCATCCCTACTTCAAGCTCTCCTCAGCCATTGCCTAGAATGGGGTGGGAAACCTACAGCCTGAAGGCCATATATGTGGCCCTCTAGGTCCTCAAGTATGGCCCTTTGACTGAATCCAAACTTCACAGAACAAATCTCTTTAATAATAGGATTTGTTCTGTAAAATTTGGACTCAAATTTGGTCAAAAAGCTGTACCCAAGGACCTAGAAGGCCACATGTGGCCTGGAGGTCACAGGTTCCCCACCTCTGTCTAGGCCCTAGGCAATTACAATAGCATGTAATTTGATCGCCCTGCTTTAAGCCTCTCCACACTCCAATCCAACTTCTACACAGCTGCCAATGTAATTTTCCTAAAGTGCAGGTCTGGTCATGTCTCCTATTTGCTCAACAAGCTTCATTGGCTCCCTATAACTTCTTCTTGTTCAGTCATCTTTCAGTCGTGTCCAATTCTTCATGACCTCTTTGGGGTTTTTTTGGCAAAGATACTGAAGTGTTTTGCCATTTCCTTCTCCAGTTCATTTTACAGATGAAGAAACTGAAGCACACAGGGTTAAATGACTTGCCCAGTGTCATGCAGCTATTAAGTGTCTAAGGACAGATTTAAACTCAGGAAGTCTTCCTGACTCCAGGCCTGGCACTCTATCCACTGTGCCAGCTAGCTGCTTCTAGAATAGCCTCTAGGATAAAATATAAACTCTGTTTGACATTTACATCTCTTCTCTACCCACCCCCTTTCTATCTTTCTGCTTTTCTTACACAAACCTTCTGTCTCGTTACTCTGAGATCACTCTCCGCACTTTGAGATTCTGGCATACTGACCTACTCAGTCTTCCAAACACACAACACTTCGTGTCCTGTCATTGTGCTTTTGTTCTGGCTGTATTTCATGCCTCCAATGTACTTCTAGGAATCCCCATTTTCCTTCAAAACTTAACTCAAGTATTACCTTCTACAACATGAAACCTTTTCCACTATCCCTAGCTGCTAGTGCCTTCTAGCACTGCCTCCTATTCATTTTATATGTATTTTGTACATATTTGGTTTGCATTTATGGAGGTACATATTCTCTCCCCCTTTAAAACATAAGTTCCTTGTTTGGGTTTTGCTTTTGTTGTACCCCAATGTTTGGCATCATGCCTGAAACATGATAAAAACTTAGTAAATTCTTGTTGAAGATGTATGTAGTACAAATTCATAGTTTTGTGCATAATATTTTCTGTTCTACTTTGAATATGGAAATGCTAATTTGTACATTTGTGTTTAAGTTCAGAAGAAAAACAAATTTTAATGTCTGTTGATTGATCCATATATGAAACTTGTGTGATTTAGGCTCTGGGCCTGTGGAGATGAAATCCAATCTTAGAGACTTGCTGTAATTGAGCAATTTCTCTTTGTCTTGTTATCACCCTTCCTGGAGTGTACTCAGGACAAATCTCCAAATATAGCTGGTGCCTAGACCTCCAGAACTGTGGATGGTAGGGTTTCTAACTCCTAGCACTCAAAATGTGCTTGTACATATTGGATACAAGTCACAGAAAATGAATAAAGAACATAGAATAGCCTGTAAACAAGTACAGGAAACACAGAAGGGTATCAGAATAGCCTATAAAGGATCAATACAATTGTGCTTCCTTTTTGGTGAGTCCTACTTTCCACTAAAAGTCTCTCCGACTCAGTGTCACCCCATTGTTTGGACTCCTTTAAGAAGAAAACTGAATTTGGGGTTGATAGTGGGATAATCCCCCAACATTCTGGTTAAGTTCTTTCTATAAGGAGGTGTAGAATTCCCTCTCTCCCAACTCACTTAACAACCCGATCCCTACCTGCTTTAGGATAACTCCAGAAGAAACGATAGAGGGAAAAGAGACCAAAAATGGTCTGTTGGTTTCCTTTTATAGGTCAGTACATAAGGTTGTCTCCTTCCTTAAGACTGTCATAAATGTTTGAGCTAACTAATTTATGTTGGCTGCAGCCCCCATCAGTGACAACAGTCCTCCAGGAGTTGCCAAGAATGGTTCCAAAGCAACCAATTCATCTTTGGGACAGCACAATCACTGAGAATTAATTAGATTTTTTTTTAGTTGTCTAGATGCCAGTGGATTTGTTCTTACTCTCCATGAGGAGATTCAGTCTAAAGCCCCTAACAACAACTCAAAACTCTGTAAGCTGATCAAGCTAATCAGGAACCCCCTTAATGAATGAATAAATTTAAAATGATGTATTAAGCACTTACTGCATGCAAAGTGCTATACTAAGAACTGGGAATACAGATAGATAGCCTACTCTCTAGTAGCTCACATTCTAATAGGGGAGACCACGCATATAGGAATGTTTATTTGCAAGTTGGAGTTAAAGGTCATTTAGTCTTTAGGGTATAGCAGCAAAGCAGATGACAACACATCTTTTTAATGTTTTTCCACTGATAAAAACCTTAGTAATTTTGCGTGTTGGACTATTTGACAGTACCAAGTACTTTGTTGGAGAGACTTCTTTTCCAGATCTTCAGTGGCTGTGGCTGTTATAGAGGGAAGGACTCCTGCATTTACAGAAGCATTTGCCAGGTTGCGTCTACACAAGGGTTATTGCCTGAATGATGGTTTCTGGGGCTGGGTTGGAAGCAGAGTTGGTGGATCTGTTTAGTCACCTACGTACATATATACATTCATAGATTTGGAGAATTGAAAGGCACCTAAATAGCTATCTTGTCCAACCCACACCATAAAGCAGTCTGCACTACAGCATATCTAATAAGTGGCCACCTAGCCTCTGCCTGAAGACCTCTGACAAGGGGGAACCTGCTGCCTCTTGAGGCAGCCCCTTCTGCTTTTAGACAACTGTAATTGTTAAGAAAGTTTTCCTGACACCAAGCCTAAAATTTCCTTTGCAACTAAAACCCCTTATTCCTGGTTCTGCCTCCTACAGTCAAACTGAATATGCCTAATCATTCATCCATTAGCTAACTCTTCAAACTATGGAGTCTTGAAATACGCATATACATATATACATGTATTTATACACATAAGCCCTCCAATTTCTCATCATGGGATGGAGTGGTTCTGAGTTGTATGCTGGAGGACCACGGGTGGGGAACCTTCTAGGCCTTCTAGGTCCTTGGGTGCAGCCTTTTGACTGAGTCCAAGTTTTACAGAACAAATCCTTTTATTAAGGGGATTTGTTCTGTGAGGTTTGGATTCAGTCAAAGGGCCACACTTGAGGATCTAGTGGCCACATGTGGCCTTGAGGCCACAAGTTCTCCACACCTGGTCTAATCTCCTGCTGGTCCTATAAGCAGGAAAGGCTTTAACTATAGGTTTAGAAATGGAACATATTTTAAAAAAATAAAGAAAGAAATGGAATATATTTCTATTATCTCAGGACCAATCCCAAATTCGGAAAGACTCATGATTAAATTTGTCTTAAGCCAATGAATTTTTCTGCTGTAGCAACTCACAGTGTGTCTACTAAGGCATAGTGGAGTTGTGACTGTATTAATGGAGGAAGAACTACCAGTGAAATCACATATTCCTTGAAATACAAAGTAGTAATTTATACCTATGAACTAATTTGAGCAGCTACGCATCTAGATATGCATCAATACCCAAAGGCATGTTGAATACTACCTCTGTAGACATAGCTGTTATAATCTCAAATGCTGTTTCATGGCCCTGAGGGAGATGCCTTGTCAGAGGAGAGCTTTCTGTAGTGCATTTTCTTCTACTGAGTTCAATGCTTTGTTACAAAATTGAACAAGAAATGCAATGAGATTTAAAATGTTCTGTACCTTTCAATCAATTAGGTGGCTGAAAAGATGTGGTCTGCTATAGAAAATTGTTGTAAAAGCTCACCTGTTTGCTTCTCATGTGGCCCTGTTCAAGGATACCCTTGATGGATGAATTGTTGCTAGGATTTCTGAACCCAGCCCAAGTACCTTTTTCTAAGAAGAAGAAATAGAAGAAATTTCAGCTGATTCACTGGAACTAGGTAGTACTAAAGAGGATCTATCTTCCTGTCTTATCACTGTTTGCTTTCCCTTATTGGTACAAGCTAATAGGGGTATTGGAGATAAGCTGTGAAACTCATATTGATACCAACACCCTTAATACCCACCACACACCAGAAAATTATATACAGGAATGAAATCCAATGCAACACCTTTATATCTCTTCACCTCTTTCTAATATCTTTGACTCCCCCTTCCCCCATAATCAATCCCTTTCAGCTGACTAATGAAAAGGCACGCTTCTCTCCAAATACTACTCTGCTCTTATGCACTCTTAACATGACATAACATAATAATTGATCTCTGCTTCCTCTAATCCTTGTACACATTCCTACTTTCTGGCACTCTCTATGCCCTTCCAGAAATGCCATACAATTCATTGTTGCCCTTGCTATCTTCTCCTGCAGTAGAGCGAACTTTTGAAGGTGCTTTCCCTTCTTTGCAAAGAGCAGCATGACTCATGCTCTCTCGGCCTCTCAGACCAACAGTGTCCCTGGATGCTATTGTAATAGGTTCCAGCTCCTGCTTTTGTAGTAGTCTTCCATGTTAACAGAGAAACCAAACAATTTGGATGGACTAGTTCAGGCTCTATTCATTAAAATCCATTCATATTTATTAACTCTATAGCAAGCATAAGGAAAAAATATGTTTTAAAAACTTCATCTTAAGAGCCTAAGCCAAAGTCTTTAAAAAGTGATCAGGCTCACAAATGCTTTTACAAATGCTTGAAACACTCAAGACCAAGTCTGACAGATAAGGAGAAATTTTTATGAATTCAAAGTAGATAACCAACTATAGTCTCTTATTTAAATTCTATTTTGTAATTACTACCACCCCTCCCCCCCTTAAAATTTAAAGTGCATCACTAGTAACAAAGTACCTTTGGTTTGAAGAAATGACAAGACTATTATTATCCCAAAGTTATAGGTTTTTCCCTTAGGAAGTAGCTTTGATGTCATAATAACAATGGTATAAAAGCATTGTTTGCTTTGGCCCTCATAAAAATGAAGCTAATGTACAGAGTAGTATGACACTAGAAATGTAAGACTGTCAAATGAATCAAAAATCAACCTGATTTTTTTTAAAGAAGATGGAAGGTGAATATTAGAATGTCTGGCCCATTCCAAATGGGGGTCTATTCTTTTGAAAGACTTTAGTGTAGCTGATTAGGTCATCAACTATAATTTCAAACCAATCTAATTACAGATTTCTTCTATAGGGCCACATATGATAGCCTTCTCTTATCCTGACTTATTTATTAAGTTCTTCCGGCTCAGCTGTGACCTTTGTCCATGTAGTCCAAGTATTAAACAACTGATTACTTCCTCTGTCTTAGTCAATTGTAAATCTTTTTTTTTCTTGCAAACTTGTCCATTTTTAAGGAGCCCAAGAAAGATGAATTAAAATAGAAGTTTTACACAAAAGGAAAAGAGTTTAAATTAAAAAAAAGCTTCTAAGAATTTGTGGGCCACTTCTTTACCTTTAAAATAATACATTACTCAAGACCAACTTAGGCCACCAGAAAACTGTTCCAGGTTTGGTGAACTCTGAGTCAGCATCCATAACTCATGATTCCTGAATGATGTGTTTCTTTTGTGAGAACAACCAAAAGATGCATATGTTCAAAGGAACAGATGTCCCCCCCATACACACAGGGATGGAAGGAAAGATATGTAAGGAGCTTATATGGAAGGTCACATTTTTAGGGAACGTGTGGTTGGGAATCTAGTTGGAGGGTGAAATGCATAGGAAACGTGTTTCTAGTGAACATGCATGACTGGGCAATTCATACCTGCAACATTGTAGTAACTGATGGCTTCATGAGACTGCATTCTGCTGGGCTGCTCTGCAAGTTATTTTTTGCCCTCTGCTGGGTTGCAACTGTTCTTTGCTGCCATCTGCTGGTCTTCAGGTGTGATGTGCCCTTTTTTTCTACTGAAGGGTCAGCCAGCTCTTTGGCATATGGCCTCATGGTCTAGTTTTTTGGTTTTTTTTTTTAATGGAGATCCCAGACAAACGCTATTTACCAGATGGTTAAAGAAACCATTGGATAACTTAATTCTGTCTTTTGAACGCTTTGATTTTATTTGAGTAGTTACTCTCTGAGTTCAATCCTTTATTTGATTTTGAGTTAGAAAATTCCTTTCTCAATTAATCCTGGGCTCCAGGAGCTTTAAGTAACAAGGATGGAAGGACACAGCAAAACTGATTTTTTTTCTGTCATGCATTTCTGACAGCAACATAATCGCTGCTCAGTTGTTGGCAGTTTCATTATTCTAATCTTGGCCTATGTATATACTTCTGGGAGAGAATCATCCCTTCTACATTCAGTTGTTGTTCAGTTGTTTGGGCCACATCGGACTCTGTGATGCCATTTTGGGGTTTTCTTGGCAAAGATACTGTAGTGGTTTGCCCTTTCCTTCTCCAGATCATTTTTATAGATGAGGTAACTGAGGCTAACAGGGTTAAGTGTCTTGCCCAGGTTTACACAGCTGCTGAGTATCTGAGGCCAGATTTGAATTTAGGCAGATGAGTCTTTTTGACTTCAGGCCCAGCTCTTTATGTGCTATGGCACCACCTAGCTGCCCCTCTGCATTCAACAGGAACTCCAAAACGTCATTTTAGTTAAATTGATCCTGTTAGATTGGAAACCTGGACTGTATGAAGTAATCATAGAATCATACTATAGATTTAGAGCTGGAAGGGACCTTGGAGGTCATCTATTCCAACTTTTTTCATTTTATAGATTAAGGAAACTGAGGCCCAGAAAGGTTAAGCAACTGGCCAAGGTCGTGCAAGTAGAAAGTGTGAATCTGAAGTCATCACTCTTCCTACTTACCACAGTTAAGTAGGATCAGAATTTGTTGTGCCTCAATCAAAGGAAGAGCTTATGAAATTTATAAACTTCATTTTTTTGTAAGTACAGTATAATAAGCATATTATATGTTCAACACAACAAACTAATTCATTGGAATATTTTTGTTTGCTTTTTTCCAATGCTTTGTCTCGAGGCACTGTTTAGTTTGAGGTTCACATTTAACTCTGATTGAACCTAAGGGGAAGTGTGGTAAATGAGTGAAACTGGTTCTTGGATTCTATAATGTTGTTTCTATATATGCTAAATAATTCATTAAAAAAATCAGAATCTCTTATTAAATCCATTTTGTGATGCAAAGTCACGTTTTTGTTTATTTGCTAGTTTAAGTTGGCAGGTTTGCTAATACAAGTTGCTGACTAAAAAATGCAATTATTTTTTATCATGTATTAAAAACAATAATTTAGAATTGAAATTCATTAAACAGATATTTTTATATTTCAAAGTTTGGTCTTATTAAATATGAGTCATTTTTGTTTTTGGCTAGACCTTCATAGAAAATTACATGAATTTATTTTGATTATTTAAACGAGACTTTCCACTGGGACTCCATCTTCTTCAGACATCAGCTCTGAGGGAGTCTCAAGATTGTTTGGCTTGATATACTTTGTGTTTACTTTAAGAACATTTAGTTACAACTAAAGTGATGCTTAGGAACATTTTTGGAAATTCTAATTGTTATTAGAAACTCTATGCATGGTTATATAAAAGTCATTTTTTTCTTCTTCTCATGGATATAACATTTGTATCAGCAAAATAATTGCAGTTTTTACAAGTACTGAAATGACAAATTATTCAGGTTAAAATAATGCTTAAAGTTTCTTGGGGAAACTATGAGGCCATTTAATATGTACGGAAGAGTTTCAGTGGTGAGCATAGATGGGCATGTAGAAAACAATGGAAGTATGTCAGATGACCTTGAAGTGAACATGACCACTGACCTTCCGTAGGGGAAATATGCAGCCCCAGAGTGTACTGGCACATCTGGTGTACCTAGCCCATGTTCTGCATAGTATATGATGGTGATTGTAGCCAAAGGAATTGGGAAGAGGTACTTATTGGGCTTTATGTCATTTAAAGTGATGGGTTACTAGAAACCTTTTTAAAAACTTTTTTTCTACTTTATTTTCCTTGAGTTTTATTTTTTTTGTCCATTTTCTTTCACAACATGACTATTATGGATATTTTTTCTTTTTTAAAATTTATTTATTTTTAATTTTCAACATTCACTTCACAAGATTTTGAGTTCCAAATTTTCTCCCCATCTCATCCCTCTCCCCTCCCCAAGATGGCATGCATTCTGAATACCCCTTCCCCTAATATGCTCTCCTTTTTATCTCTCCTCCTCCCCTTCTCTTATCTCCTTCCCCTTCTATTTTCCTGTAGGGCAGGATAGATTTCTATATCCCATTTCCTATATTTTTTATTTCTCAGTTGCATGTAAAAACAGTTTTTTAACATGTGTTTTTAAAACTTTGGGTTGCAAATTTTCTCCCTTCCTCCCTCCCCACTCACCCTCATTGAAAAGGCAAGCAACTCGATACAGGTTATACATGTGTAGTCATGCAAAACACTTCCCTAGTAGTCATGTTGTGAAAAACTAAGTATATTTACCTTAATCCTATCCTGTCCCCCATTTATTCTATTCTGTCTTTTGACCCTGTCCCTCCTTAGGAGTGTTTGCTTCTGATTACCTCCTCCCCCAATCTGCTCTCCCCTCTATCATCACCCTGCTCTCTTGTCCCCTCCCCCATCTATTTTCCTGTAGGGTAAGATAGATTTCCATACCCAGTTGAGTGTGTGTGTTATTCCCTCCTTAAGCCAAATCCAATGACAATAAGATTCACTCATTCCCTCTCACCTTACCCCACTTCCTCTCCACTGTAAAAGCCTTTTCTTGTCTGTTTTATGTGAGATGATTTACCCCATTCTACCTCTCCCTTTCTCCTTCTCCCAGTATAATCTTCTCTTACCCGTTAATTTTATTCTTTGGATATCACCCCTTCATCTTCAACTCACCCTGCGCCCTCTATCTATCTATCTATCTATCTATCTATCTATCTATCTATCTATCTATCTATGTGTCTATATACATACATATAACTTTTTCCCTCCAATTACCCTAATACTGACAAAAGGTCTCATGAGTTATAAATATCATCTTTCCATGCAGGAATGTAAATAGTTCAACCTTAATAAATCTCTTATGATATCCCTTTTCTGTTTATCTCTTCATGTTTCATTTGAGTCTTGTATTTGAAAGTCAGCTTTTCTATTCAGCTCTGGTCTTTTCATCAAAAATGCTTGAAAGCCCTCTATTTCACTGAATGTCCATTTTTTCTGCCTGAAGGATTATACTCAGTTTTGCTGGGTAAGTGATTCTTGGTTGTAATCCTATTTCCTTTGCCCTCTGGAATATTATATTCCAAGCCCTATGGTCCCTTAATGTAGCAGCTGCTAAATCTTGTGTTATCCTGATTGTGTTTCCACAATACTTGAATTGTTTCTTTCTGGCTGCTTGCAATATTTTCTCCTTGACCTGGGAACTCTGGAATTTGGCTACAATATTCCTAGGAGTTTTTTTGGATCTCTTTCAGGAGGAATTGGTGGATTCTTTCAATTTCTATTTTGCCCTCTGGTTCTAAAATATCAGGGCAGTTTTCCTTGATAATTTCTTGAAAATGATGTCTAGGCTCTTTTTTGGATCATGTCTTTCAGATAGTCCAATAATTTTTAAGTTATCTCTCCTGAACCTCTCCAGTGAGATATTTCACATTGTTTTCTATTTTTTCCATTCTTTTGGATTTGTTTTACAGTGTCTTGATTTCTCATAAAGTCACTAGCTTCCAATTGCTCCATTCTAATTTTTAAGGAAGTATTTTCTTCAGTAGCTTTTGGACTTCCTTTTCCATTTGGGCAATTTTGCTTTTTATAGTATTCTTCTCCTCATTGGCTCTTTTGCCATTTGGGTTAGGCTATTTTTTAAGGTGTTATTTTCTTTAGTGTTTTTTTGGGTCTCCGTTAGCAAGCTGTTGACTTGTTTTTCATGATTTTCTTGCATCACTCTCATTTCTCTTCCCAGTTTTTCCTCTGCTTATCTTGCTTGTTTCTCAAACTCCTTTTTGAGCTCTTCCATGGCCTGGGACTGATTCATATTTTTCTTGGAGACTTTGGACGTAGGAGCTTTGATTTTGTTGTCTTCTTCTGGTTGTATGTTTTAACCTTCTTTGTTACCAAAGAAAGATTCTATGGTCTGATTCTTTTTGCGCTGTTTACTCATGATCCTAGCCAATTACTTGAGTTATAAACTCTTTGTTAAGGTAGGGGTCTGCTTCCAGTGTGGAGAATGCACTGTCCCAAGCTTTGGGCATTTTGTATAGCTGTTTTCAGAGATGATTCTAGGGATCTGTAAATTTTCAGGTCTTCCAAGGTGGTATGATAAAGGGCAAGGAGTTTACTCCTTTCCTGTCTTGTTCTCTGGCCTATGAGTGACCACAAGCACTCTTTTCTGCCTTGGAACTGTGAGGAAGATTTTCTGCCTACCACTACTACAAGCTCCATAACCCCAGCACTCCTCCTTGCCCCAGGACCTCCACCGAGAACTGTGACCCAGATCCAAGCACGAGCAAAGCAAGAGAATCCTGCACTAGCAGAGAAATCTCTGCAATCCCCCTCTGATCAGGCACTCCTGCATTCTTACATTCTGGGTTTTCCTTTTACCTGCCACTTCTTGACTTTGAAGCTTACTTAATGCATTTGCCCAGATTGAAACACTCTATTTCTGAGAGTGGCAGTTCAATGACCTCATCCCAAACACCCTCTCCCTTCCTGGACCTATACCCTTAGCTCTACAAACAGAGAGCACAGTCATAAATAATTAGAGCCGGGAGGGAACTTGGTGATCATCTGTAACATCCTATGGAAAGAGTTTCAGTGATTTACATAAAGTCATGTTGCAGTAAGTGGTGGCTGCTATTCCAATCCAAATCTTCTTACTTCAAGCCCAGTGCTTTTTCTACTGTGCTACACTGCCTCTCTAACAATATAAAATGATATGATTGTTGTTGTTCAGTCATTTGAGGAAAATGAAAAGTGAGATAATAGTCCGGAGTTAGTGGGCAGGTATGGCAACGAGTGAAAAATCTCTTGCAGTCATTTGATGCATCAGTGGTTTTTATTTTAATTTGGTACAAATTGAAGACCAGTAACTATTTGAAAACTTATTACCTTTTAACTTTCTATTACTGTAACTCAAGATACTAGCACTTGCCTTGGCAGTATACTTTCCAGGAATGTACACATTGATAATGAGGTTGATGCAGGCATTGACAGAGCTGGCTTAATGTTTGGGAGGCTCTGAAGAAAAGTATGGGAGAGAAGTATTAGATTAACTACCAGACGGAAGGTCTACAGAGCCATTGTGCTGACCTCATTGTTGTATGCCTGTGAAACCTGGACAACTAGGAAACTGAATAGCTTCCACTTGAATTGTCTTAGGAAGATTCTGAAGATGACTTGGCAGGATAAGGTATGGGACACTTAGCTTCTTTGTCAAACTAAACTGCCAAGTATTCAAACTCTACTTCAGAGAGCACAGCTATGTTGGGCTGGCCATGTTGTTTGAATGCAAAATGTGCACTTGCCAAAAAGACTATTTTACAGAGAACTCAGATGAGGCCAAGTGCTCAAATGGTGGTCAGAAGAAGTTACACAAAGAGGCTTTCAAGGTCAGTCTGAAGAACTCTGGAACTGATTGCATGACATGGTAGACACTAGCATAGACTGCTTAGCATGGCATGGCCTCATCAAAGAAGGTGCTGTGCTCTATGAGCAAAGCAGAATTGAAGTAACTCAAAAAAAATGTGAGATGTGCAAATTTAGAGAAGCCACCCTAAATATTTACATGAAGTATTTGTGCCTGACCTATGGTAGAGCATTTCCAAGCTCACATTGGCCTAGTCAACCACAGTTTGACACACTGTAACTTGACTCTAACATAGTGGTGCCATTTTGGTCCTCTTGGAAAGCAAAGATAACAAAGATACCATAAAAATCAAATAAAGAAACAAACATGAAAGCCTGAATCAGACCATCTCTTTCATCAATTGTTTATTTATTTTATAAAGTTCAAGTAAAACTCTTTCCTTTTTAGACCTTTAACCAAATCTATAAAATTCTCTCCTTCCTTGATGTATAGAAAGCACATTTCCTTATTCCTTTAATTTCATAAGAAAACCTAAAGTGAAAGCCCTTAGACAAGTCCAAATAGTTATTGGCCCTTTTGGGCAAAGAATAGTTGGTCCCTAATAAAGTTAGTGAGGTTACAGGAGGCAAAATAAATGATAGGAACAGTAAAATACTTTATCAAAGATCTTAGGGACTTACTTGAATCTGTTTCAGAAAACATGACACTCTTGATTCCATATATTGATATGAACAATGTTCTATTTATGTGCAAAGTGTCAGTCAGTCATTCAGATTTATGTAGCTCTGACTAGATAGAAGTGCTAAGTTCTGAGCATCATGTGCAGAAAATAGGAAAGAGTTATAATGGAATGGAAGAGGAAGACACAGCTGATGACTGTACATTTCATGAGGGAAAGAAGAAATAGCCTGATAATTATGAGTCAATCAGTCAATAAACACATAAAAAGAAGCTGAAAAGGAGGGTGGGAAATGATGAGATGGTTCTCTTGTCCCCTCCCTCTCCTTAAATAGAGATCCAGGAGGGCCTTTCCGATATCCAGCCTTCACACTCTCCATTCAGATGGAGGGAGTGGCCCAAGAGGCAGGGGGAGCACTGAGGATGTGTGAGTTTCAGAGTTGATTTGATCTTGCAGGAAGATGAATTTCTGGAAATAATTGAGAAGACCAATGGAACAGCCAGGTGAGAAATGATGTAATAATGAAAGACACAAATATATTCAATTTATCAATAAGTACTAATTATTTATCTACTCTTTCCTGGGTGCTGGGGTACAAAGACAAAAAGGAAAGAATATGAGCTCTCAAGAAGCTTGCATTAGAAAAGGTAAGATCACTTGTATACATATAAATAACCACAACAATAATAACTAGCATTTATATAGCACTTCAGAGTTTGCAAGGTGCTGTATAAATGTTATTCATTATCTTCACAACAACCCTGGGAGTTGGTTGCTATTATTGCCATAATTGTATGGATAAGGAAACTGAGTCAGATAAAGGCTTGTCCAAGGCCACACATCTAGTAAGTGTCTAAGGCCAGATTTGGATTCCGATCTTCCTGACCCAGGACCAATTCTCTATCGACTGTGCCATCTATACAAGATAATTTTGTAGTGGAGGCCTTGAAATTTCAATTCGATTCAACATTTATTGACCACCTAGTATGTGTCAAACACTCTGTTATGTGTTGAGGATAAAGAGCCCTAAACAATACGATCCATTTTTTTGAGGTGCTTACATTCTAGTGGGAGATGCAATATGTGTATAGCTAAGTAAGTACAGGAAAATTTGAGGAGGGAGGGAATGCTAATAGCAAGGGTTGGTGTGTGTGTAAAGGATTCCCATGCAAGAGAGCTTGAGCTTTGGCTGAGCTTTGGAGGATGCTAAATATTTTAAGGGTAAGTGGTAGCACAGCCTGGATAAAAGCCTGGAGGTAAGAGATTCGATGTTGAGTTCTACCACTCAAAATGAGAGCTGAATATTATTCCTGCTTCTGTATCAGGACAGCTTGGAGTAGGGAGAGGCTGGATGTAGAGAAGCCAGCAAGGAGAGTGTTAAAATCATCCATGCATGAGTTGATCCTATTAAAATTCATATCCAGACTCAGAATAGACTATTGAGTATTCCATCATTTATTCACTGGTCTCTTGGCTAGCCCATACCTTTTGGCACTAGTTGGGGTTGGGGGAAAAAAGGATATGCAACCACAGGAGCCTGCTGCTCCTGGAAATTTTGCAAAGTAGCCAGACAGGTTGGGAATGTGCCTATTGTGTAGAAATAGTCAGTGCTGATCATGTATAATTGTGTCCAGCCTGTTTCAAATTCATAGTTCTATGAAGTGATATAATGATCTTAGAGAAGCAGCTTTTGGCTCCTTATAAGTGTATTTGAAAGCAAGTAATCGAGCCATAATTTTAGTTAATAAAAACAGCTGCCAACCAAACACGTTGATTTGACAGTAGTGAGAGTTCTGTTTTATCCACTAACTTCACTTATCATCTCATACTGATGATTTCAGAAGCAAAATATTTGTAAAGTATAATGAAAGCCCTTTGTAATGCTTGCATTGAAGGGTAAGTATCATATTAGGCTTTTACTTTATGTTGATATATTTTGTGAGCAATGATTTGACTTGCATTATCTAAAGCTTCTTTGTAATAAGCCTTATTATAATAGGATTCTGCTATATTTACTTTGAGGTTTAGATTACTTGTTGTTATTATCATTATGGTCATCATCATCATCATCATCATCATCATCATCATCATCATTATTAAACTCACTGGCATTTCCTTCTTAGATTCAAAGCTCAAATGAAACTGCCTTGGATGGTTGTTTGGGACTGTTAATTTAGTCTGCAGATCATTGTTTTTGTTGAAGTTTCTCTTCTACCCTCCTATTATTTTACTGCAAGCTTCTGGAGTGCCAGGATCCTTGTGTCAGTCTATTGCAAGGGAGGCAGACTTGGGCAATGACCTTTTATGAGTTGGCATAGATAGATGGACAGAAAGAACAAGGCATCTTCAGGCTGTGAGGACAGGCATGATGAAGTCCAGAGAGTCACAAGTAGAACCAGAAATAGAATGAGCATAGCTGCCCTGGGTGCTTTTAAAAATGGCAATTCCAGTCAGGAACTCACCAAGTGAAGAAGAGGGCAGCAGGAGTGGAAGCATCTCCAGCATGAGAAGTCTGCTGGGGCAGAAGTATCCATTGCAAATAATTAAAAATACATATTAAGTGTCTATTGTGTACCCAGGATAGTCTTAGGTGTTGTCCTGGATACCAAAGACATATAAGCCATGACCTCTATCCTTTAGAAGCTGAATTTGGCTCAGGTAACAAACCAAATGAAGGAGGAGGAGGAGGAACAACACAATTAAGTAACAAAGTCTATGAAACAGAGAATTGGGCATAATTATCTAATAAACTCTATGTATGGACTATAAGTGTCACAAGAGCTTAAAGGAGGGAGAGGTCAACGTGGGTTGGAAAAGTTGGTGAAAACTTAACCAAAGAAATTATTCTTTAAGTCTATAGAGACAGGTCAGCCATGAACTTATGATTCAATGAAAAGGATCCGGCACTGGGTGAGTCCCATGAACACCCCAGTGAAGTGCTAAGATGTCTAATGCTCTAAGATAACACTCTCAGCTGTGGGACTTTCAGTCCTTCATCTCTTCCTCTTTCTGGGTGGCCATTCCAACATATCTGGGATGTGCGATTAGGGGAATTTATCCAAACAGAATCAATTCCAAAACACCATATGTCTGCCAAACCCTGCTATTTTACAGAACCATAGTTATGTAACCTTGGCATAATGAACTTTCTCCCACCTGAATAGATAGAACATTATATGTCAGGTCAACTAATGTTTATTAAGTGCCTATTATGTGACAGGCATTTTGCTAAGATGTTCATATTGCTTTCTTTTTGGCATAGAATCAATAAATGTAACGAGACAATAAGTAATACCTTATGGTCTCTTGCAGACCCAAGCAATTTCCAGATGGTATGTTCTTTGCTCTGAGCCCAGGAACTCTGTTCAATTTTCTTGGTCCCATAGCTGTTCCTTGTAGGCAAGTTCACAATTGATATTCAACTCTCACATTCAGTTGGCATCATCTTTTAATTTAAGACCTAGATACTATTGATCAAAGAATTTAGCACCTCAGAGGCCTATAACATGGATCCAGGATATAGTACCAGCTTTTCGGTTCTTTGTCCACCAGCTGCCTAATCCATCACCTGTAGACCAGTAGGAGTGGCTTCAGTGGCAAGCCTTCACAAGGAGAAGCCAATATTGGCATGCTACCCTGACATCTCTCTGCCATTCCAACCTACCAGTCATGTTTCCATCAGCCAAGAGGTATGTTCCATTGCTTCTGTCTGAGGTCCTTTCGCCTTGTCACCTTCCTTCTTAGTGCTATGTTGTATCACTTCATATTGCAGGTTTTTTGGATAACTTTATAACTGGAGTTGAGGACACTGGGAATGGTAGAAGACATTACCTTTGAGCTTTCAACATTTATTTTTAAGTTCCTCTGGCATCTGAAATTAGCTTCAACACTTCAGAATTCTTTCCCATTTCCTTTGGCCTTGTTTGAGGTTCAGGTGAGATGTGGGGCTGGTGGTACAATGATTGGTTGGAAAAGCTAGAGAGCAAGAGGCAGGGAGTTTTATGTGTGTCATATGAGGTCAAAGGCCAGGTCATCACTCCCAGAGACTGGGAGAGGCCAAAGGGGCTTGTCTCTTGAGTGATAATACAATTGACAATGATGAGTCAATGGGATATGAGGAAGCAAGAAGAATTAGCTATGTAAAATCAAAATGAGAGTCAGTCAAACTGCATAATGAGCTGGTCAAAAGAGGGATTTGAGCTCAAGTAATGAAGTCTCACAATTTGTCATGCTCGTTGAGTAAAGAGTGCCTGCAGCCTTTATAGCTTGGAGTGAGAGGTCAGTGTAGAGCCCCTGATGAGTTGCAGCTGGGGATGGTTCCTTCTCACCTCTTATGGCTTCTGAATGGGAGGCAGCTGTGTCTGGACAGCAGCTGACAAGTACCTCCTCTCACTTTATCCATTTCCCCCCAAAACCATGTATGTATGGTTTTAGTGTAGTCCAGAAAATGGTTATCAGTTGAGATTAAAGTGTTATATCATGTCAAGTTGTAAGTATTCTTCCCTACTGAAGTCTATTCTCATCATTTGTCAAAGTAGGTGTTTAGTGGGTAACATCTGTAATTGCTGAAGTCTATTCTTGTAACTGGACCTTTTGTCTGATATAGAAAAGAAAACTACCCTTTCTCCTTCTCTTACGATTGCTGATGTAAACCATACTTCTATACAGATGTCTATGAATTTGATAACATTAAAAGTTTATTCCACAAATTCTTTCCCTTCAGAGAAGTAATATGTATATAAAAACTGAACAAGCAGTGTGATGACTGATGAATAAGTCCTTTTATTCAAGCCAGAAAGCTTTACCCAACATGTCCACTGTTGGCAAGAAAAATGGACTTCTCTCTAGGGACATTGCTAACATACTTAATACATATTGTTGGATTCTTTTTCCAGGCACAGTACATACGGTTCCACTCGGGAAAAGTGAACCAGGGTCAATCCATCAGGATCAAGATTAGTTGGCAACAGATTTTTCAATTGTAAAGATCAAATGGGGGAAGTAAAATAAAATGATTGAATCACATAGTGTAAGCTATCACATTTGATATCCTAAAAATTATCCTTCCATTGGAAGAAACTTGTCACAGTATTTGTGGCAATTGAAATGTATATATTTTTGTTTTAAAGACAAGAGATACTGCCCACCACTGAGGAAGGAATCAATTTAATGACCCAAAGTTAGAAATAAAAATAACTAAAATAATAATAACATCACTATCAATAATGATGATGATGATGATGATAACAAAATCACTTTAAGGTTTGTAAAATGCTTTATATATGTTATCACATTTGATTATTAAAAATAAGTTCTAGTATTATCCCCATCTTACTGATGTAGAAACTGAGGCTGAGAGAGGTTAAGAGACTTGTAGGTCACACAACTCATAACTGTCAGAGAAAGGGTTTTAATTCACAGTTTTCCTGACTCCAGATCCAGTGCTCTATCTACTATATATCATCTAGCTAAATTAGACTCTCTTTAGATGACTGTATTAAAACAAAGAAAATCAAATGGATAACAGTGTATTAGGGATACAGTTAGTGTTAACAAATGTGGAAAAGTTTTACAGTTCTGTCATTGGCTTTTTTCCTATTTTGGCAACAACTTTAGTTACACAGACTATTCTTTGCTTATGCCCATTACCCTAACTACAATTATTTCTTTCATTTGGATGGAAGAGGATTCACAAAAGCAACATTTCTAATGGCAGTATCTATATTTGACAAAAAATAATTACAAACACATTACAAGACTCTTTCTCTGCAGAAATATGCAGACATACACAGTCTCAGTGGTGCTGTATTACAACCCTTGAGGGTTGAATGAGGAAACATTGTCTTGGTAGGACAGATAGTTATGTGAAGCTTGACTGGAAAGGCTCAAGGCACTTGAAGGATTGAAACAGTTGGAGTTGGTTGTCCCTCAAAGGTGATTTTAGTAAGAAAAGAGATAGTGAAGATGAGAATGACTTTGCATCAGGTTGGCTACATATCTTCAGTTTAAACTTTTTTTGTTTTTGCAAAGTGATGGGGGTAAATGACTTGCCTGGGGTCACACAGCTAGTGAGTATCATTTGTCTGAGGCTAGATTTGAACTCGGGTGCTCCTGACTCCAGGGCCAGTGCTTTATCCACTGAGCTACCTAGCTGTACCCCAGTTTAAACTTTTGTGAAATTCTTTAGTGGGGTAGATTTTTGAAAAGCAGAGAAATTGATCTGAATGATCTTTCTCAGTTTACAGAAACTAAATTATGTTCTAATAAGAAATATAGAATTGTACCCGAAGCCAAAACAAAAAATTAACATTTTTGGAAGGACCAAATTCATCCCTCAATCTTTCATTTTCTGTAGATTGGTCTAAAAGATTAAATACTCTCAGTTCCTTATATACCCAAATGAAACCGTATACCCAGAATGAAATGATATACCAACAGTTACACTTTATTTCCCCTTTTATGTCACGAACTGCATTGCTTGGTGGACAGTTATCCCATCTACATCATGTCTTTCCCCATCGCAGTTTCAATATAATCATGGACATTACAAATTAAATGGGAATTTTTTGGAGATTTTGTGGAATCTGCAGATGACACGTGAAGGCCAGCAGGTAACACTGAGCTAAATTTAACCCAAATTTTACAATAAGGTACTGTAGATACCCCATAAAAGACAAAGAAAAGAAATTCAGACATCTTCTCTGGTATGAAGGGAGGGTCAAAAAATTTCATGCAGATTTTCCAAATCATTGGGATGTCACACCCCCTAACCCCTGCAACGTGGAAGTACTATACATACTCACAAGTAATAGCTAAGTTTGAGGTGGTGAATGCCAAGATGAGCTAGTTAACCTTGACATTAATTGAAACTGAAAACTGCTGTTTTTGACTCTTAGTCAAAGCTATCTGCAGGAAATAACTGTTCTAAATGTTAACCAAGTTAATACAAACTGTTAACTAGACAAGTTGAGATGTTGACATTCTTATTTAGGCAGGGAACTATTCACCAGCACATGTTCAGTAAGTTTTAGTTCTTGGGATCACAGCTGCATGGCTATGGCCCAGTGAGGAGGGAGCATAGTAGCATGCCAACACCATAAAAGGATGCTTTTTCAAGCTGATATCTTGAGTGAGAGAGTCACTGCTGTCTTGTGTACATTAGTATGTTTGTCTTCCCTCAAACATGTTCATTCTACTAATCTGATGTTTTTCTGTCCTTTTCCTTGTAATTCCTCTATGCCTTGTAGTCCTGGTTCCAAGGTTGCTGTGGCTCAAACTCTTGGATCCCATGAAAATCGTACTGGCATCTAAAACCAAGAAGGACAAATGAAACAAAATAGAAACAAACACCCATTTCTCAGAGCCAAAGGAGAAGAGAAAGGGAAAGGCATTTGCCCCATCCAAGTTGAATCTGTGGCTTCTGTGAGTGGGTGAATTGGAATCTTCACCCTCTGGGTGCCAAAGGAAAACACAGCGTGGGGAGAAAGACTGTTCCAGTTCGGTCAGTTTTAAAGATGTAGCCAACTGAAAAAGGCTACTCTGAGTCATTTGGCAGGAAAACTGAGGATGTAGGCCCCCCCTCCCCCATGTTAGGCAATCTAGTCATGGGTGGGATAAGCCCCCTTACTTTAGTTGTCAGTACTCCTTGATATTTAGTGTAAATCACATGGCCTTGTGACATTTCTTTGTTGAATTAAGTGGAACATAATTTAACTTGCTCTCTTTATCACTTTTCAGTGTATCTTATCTCCTCAGCCAGATTATAAGCTCCAATTATGAACTATTTCATTTATTCATTGAACAAATATACACTGAAATCTCTCTAAATTTATACTATTGTGGTCAGTGCTGTGAGGGACGCAAAGGAATACAAAGCTGTGCAGTACACTTCTTAGCACCTATACTTTTCATTCATCTAGTGGATGTTTAATATATATGTGTTTAATGACTGAATACAATAAAACACTTTATTATTTCTAGTTCTCTTTTTAACTTTTAAATATTTTTGTTTTTTTCAATTACATGTAAAAATTTTGACATTTATTTTTCAAAAATTTGGAGTTCCAAATTCCTTTCCTCTCTCACTCCCTTCCCCCTTCATTGAGAAGGCAAGCAATTTGATATAGATTATACATGTTCAGTCAAGCAAAACATATTTCCATATTAGTCATGTTGTGAAAGAAAACACAGACCAAAAAAAATTCCAAGAAAAATAAAGTAAAAAAATGCTATGCTTTGATCTGTACACAGACTTCATCAGTTCTTTCTCTGGAGGTGGACAGCATTTTTCATCATGAGTCCTTCACAATTATCTTAGATCATTGTAATGCTGAGAATAGCTAAACCCTTAACAGCTAATCATCATACACTATTGCTGTTACTATGTACAATGTTCTCCTGGTTCTGCTCGCTTCACTTTGCATCAGTTCATGTAACTCCAGGTTTTTCTGAAAGAATCCTGCTTATCATTTCTGATAGTACAATAATATTCCATTACAATCATATACCACAACTTATGTAGCCATTCTCCAATTGATGGATATCTTCTCAGTTTCCAATTCTTTGCTACCACAAAAAGAGCTGCTATAAATATTCTTGTACATATAGATCCTTTTCCTTTTTTATTTTTTTAAAAGATCTCTTTGTGATGTGGCCCTAGTAGTGGTATTGCTGGGTCAAAAAGTATGCACAGTTTGATAGCCCTTTGGACGTAGTTCCAAATTACTCTTCAGAATGTTTGGATCAGTTCACATTTTGCCAACAATGATGTTTCTCTGTTTTTACTATGAACCTTTGAATATTGACCTTCTCTTCTCCACCCCTCTCCCAAATTCCTTTCTCCCATATATGTCCTTCATCATTCATAGACTTGGAGCTATTAGGGACCTTAGAGGTCACATAATCCTGCCTTGTCATTTTACAGCCAAGGTAGTAAGCAACATGGCTTTGAGCCCAGGTCCTCTGGCTTCAAACCCAATGCTCTTTCTGCTATACTAAATACTACTATGCTTTTCTCTGAAGATGGCTGAGTGGTTAATAAGCTCAGTGAGGTGGGGCCTATATCTTTCGGTGTTTGTGTTACTATAAAGAAAATAGTGGCTAGATAATAAGAGTAGCTGGAATTTATATAGTACTTTAAGGTTTGCAAAGCACTCACAAATACTATTTCATTTGATCCTTATAAAAACTTTGGGGGGAAGGTGCTATTATTATCCTCATTTTACAGATAAGGAAACCAAGGCAGGTGGAGGTTAAATGACTTGCCCAGGGTCACACAGCTAATGTTTGAGGTCAGATTTGTTATCAGGTCTTCCTGACTCAAGGCACCTTCCTTTATCTACTGGTACCACCTAGCTGCCTGAGATCCTCTTCCTTTAGTATGGGGTGAGAGAAGAACTTTCACCTTCCCTTTAAAAAATGCTGAATCCTCAACTCTTAAACTTGGAGTTACTCTTGAAACAACCCCTGAGGCTGGCACGGCCCAATAAATCCCTCCCTTTGGCTTGGGATGCTAGATTCTGGGATCATGCTGCCTAGGAGTCAAGTTTAGCCTAGCTGAAAGGCTAGATCCTGGAACTTTTAAACTAGGGGCTTCTACAGCAGTTCTTAAGGCAGGTAGGTGGTGAAGCAGATAGAGCTCTGGGCCTGATGTTAGGAAGATTTGAGTTCAAATCTGGCCTCAGACACTTACTAGCTGTGTGACTGTGGGCAAGTCATTTAACTTTGTTTGCCTCAGTTCTTCATCTGTAAAATGAATGGGAGAAGGAGACATCTAACCACTCTAGTATCTCTGCTAAGAAAACCCCATGGGGCCATGAAGAG
Organism: Phascolarctos cinereus; assembly: GCF_003287225.1. NCBI lineage: Eukaryota > Metazoa > Chordata > Mammalia > Diprotodontia > Phascolarctidae > Phascolarctos > Phascolarctos cinereus. The sequence goes on along the minus strand of NW_027556098.1, from coordinate 303,465,822 downwards.
TTGAGTCAGATATGACTGAACAACAACAGAGCAGTCACCCATAGGAACCCTCGTCACTTAACCACGTAGTCCATTTTCCTCTCCATGGCTTATATATTGCTGAAAGGCTATGCCCTTGCTTCTCTAAGACTGACTCCAGGAACTCCCTCAGTCTATAAGGGCAAGCACATAAGTCGCACCATTTGCATTTGTCCTAAACTCTAAGGTAGCCACTAGTGATTCTAGAGTGGAAGGATTACCTCCCTTCTTCCACCCCCCATACGTGTTGCATTCTCGGTATCTTTTCATAAAAGTCAAAAGGACCAAAAAAAAAAAAGGTTAGAAGGTTCTGTAGTCTCTCTTTTATAGTCCAATGTAAAGGGGCAGCTCATCCTCAGAAAGTCTATGTCACAATAATGAGAACCAATCAATTTGTCTTATGAGCAGCTCACATAAGTGAAACCTTTCTTCCAGGAGGTTGCCAAAGGGTGTGTCCATACCTTTCATGACCCCAGGTGGCATAGTGGGTAGAGTGTTGGGCCTGGAGTAGGGAAGAACTGAGTTAAAATCTGGCCTCAGATACTTACTAATTGTGCGACTAATGATAATAAGTGACTAGCAAGTTACTAACCTCTGTCTGCTTTGGTTTCCTCAGCTGTAAAATAGGAGTAATAATAGCACTTATCTTCCAAAGTGGTTGTGAGAATGAAGTGGGCTAAAATTTATAAAATGCTTGGCATAGTGCCTTGATAAATACTTGTTTTCTTTCTTCCTTCTATGGGAAAACATAGTCCAAGTCTCAGGAAAAGGGCTCACCTCCCTAGAAGCTCCTCCAGTGAATCTGGGAATTCCTTTGATAAATCCCCTTAACCAGAGCCTTAAGGGGTCCAAGATTTTGGGGGGTCTATAGTCTTGAATGGGGGGAGAAACATCTTTATTTTCACTAACCTCTAACTGAAATTTAGCATTTCCTTCAATTATTTAAAAACATTATCCTGAGAAGGTATCCAATGAATTCACAAGACTGCCAAAGGGGTTCATGACACATAATAGGTTAAGAACCTTGGCCCAACTCTTATAATTACCACTACTATTACTAAAAAACAACTGGCTATTCAATTAATACTTAACTTCTTATTCTATTTTATTAATATAAAAGAAGTCCTACTTGATAATAGAGACCAAATAATCTCCAGATACTAGATATCCTTCTGGTGTCACATCAAGGGAGAACGGAGTGAGAGTCATGAGATCTTGGTTCTAAACCTGGCTCTGTCACTAGTTAACTGTTGGACCATGGGCAAGTCAATTGCCATCCGTTGCCCTTAGTTTCTTCATGAAGGAATTGGATAAGATCAGTGATGTCAAACTCAAATAGAAAGGGCTGCATATAGACTTGGAAAACCAGAAATTAACATTGTCTGTGTTTTATTGTATTTATATTGTTAAACATTTCCAAATGACATTTTAATCTTGTTCCTTAACACTTGGGAGTTTTTGTAGGCCGTTTGCTGCTGCCTTGGGTTTGATATCTCTAGACTAGACGGTCTGTAAGGCCTTTCCAGCTAGAACATTCCCTGTAATAATTTCATGAAAACTTAAAAATATATATGCATATACTGAAATACATACTTCAAACAATGAAGCTCTGTTCCCAGCTGTTTATTTCTAGTGTTTTCTCCACTAGTTCCTAATCTATTCAAATAGATTTGGTTCTATATTATGTTAATAGTATCCAATAAAAATATATGGCAGACTAATGGTCCTTTCAGCATTTATAGTGTCTGACACCCATAGCAAATTCAGATCCTTTCTTTTGTTCTGTTGGTATTAGAGCTAATTGGTTGAGAGACAGGCCAAAAAAACAAGACTCCACAGTTCATTAATAGCCTACTAAACACAGCTTTAGACTAATTTTTATATGCTTCATTTGTGTTCAATAATGTGTATTAGGTGCTTGATGTTTCCTCCTTAGAGTTATTAGTTGGAGCTCATAATAAAAGATATTCATAGAAGTGTACAATTTGGAGTCAAAGCAATGCAAGCTTAATGAAAATTGTCCTCAGCACTGAGAAAAATACACATGTTCAACATAATCTAGTCAGTCAATTTTACCTATTAATAAATTTCATGTAAATGTTAACCTATTTACCATTATCCATATTTTCTGTGTGATCCAGGCAAGAGATGGAAAAACCCTATTCTATCTACTCCGTGTGGATAAATGTATAAGATGGTTGTCTCCTAAAAGTGTGTGTTGTGTGTGTGTGTGTGTGTGTGCACGTGCATGTGTGTATTTGTGTATGTATAGAGATCTATCTATTCACACACATACATATATGGGTTATCATTCTCCAAAGGGCATATAATCCATAGTCCTTTTTGTGGTAGCAATTATGTGAGTACATTTTTTTTTTTTTGGAAACTGTCTCTCCCTAACTTGTCCAGGATGGAGGTGTAGTGATCTCTTATGGAGCCAACATCACTGCTTATCAGTGTGGAAGCTTCACCCTGTTCTGTTTCCAACCTGGTCCTCTTCACCTCTTCTAAGGTCACTACCACTCTCAAGGCTTGCTGCATCAATGCTGGCCTTAATACTGACACCTGGTCAGCTTTAGCCTGACTGCAGCTCAGAACTCCCAGACTGAAGCAATCTAGCAAGCTCCCAGTAGTAGAGATTATAGGCATGTACCATCATGGTTAGATACATTGTTTATTTTGTTCATAATTTTAAAAAATCACATAGTAAGCAGTTAATGTTTATTGAATTGAATCAAGGTACTCTTTGCATGTGGCTCTATACTATGCATTATGTTAAAAAAAACTTCATTCCTCCTCTCTGGGAGTTGACAATCTATGAAAAGGTCAAAGCTAATGTGAAAAAATAAAACAGTAAAACAAACAGAGGAGGAAAATACATCTATAAACATTAAGCTATCAATGTTGAATACAGATTAGGCATAAATGTAGCTTGGTGTACAAAGATAAGACCAGTATCTAATTATGGTAAAAGGAGTTCAGATTCTTGGCAAGACCGGGTCATGAAGCTTTTGATGGAATGTGAATGGAAGATAGGTACCTTACATGTGATGTGGTCCTCCAAAAGCTCTTATAGATGGATGACATTGTTCTGATTCTTCCAAGCCTCACACATTGCAAAACTTCCTAAATGAGGTCTAGAATCATTCCAGAGAGTTTGGCCTAACTATCCATACAAGAAAAACCAAATGGATAAAGAATGTCTACTATTCACTCTATGATACATATGTAAAGAAAATAAAAGTAAGGTGAGGAGGCAGGGCATTAACATTAATTACACATTCCCATATGTAGTTGGATGGTCAGCCCACAAAGTTGGTCCAGCTGTACATAAATCCTGGCCAGATTTTGGATGGACAGTGAACCAGACCCAGAATTAAATAGGAGGAAAGCAGGCTTGATTGCACTCAGAAAACTGTGTAGTGTTTTAAATAACCTATGCTTTCTCCTGAAACAAAAATGACAAAAACCCCTCTATTATCTTTTTAACATCAATGTTCTTCTAAGGCAATAGTTCTAACATTGTGATCTAGGGGCCCCTGGGTTCCCCAAGACCCTTGCAGGTTGTCCAGGAGGTCAAAACTATTTTCATAATCAATTAATCAATCAGTCATAGAACATTTATAAAGCACTCAACTTGCTAAGCACTGGGGAAACAAAGAAAAGCAAAAGTCAGTCCCTGTTCTCAAGAAACTCACAGTCTAATGGGGGAGATAACATATAGACAGCTATGTACAAATAATATATGCAAGATAAATTAGAGGTTGTTTCAAAGAAAAGGTATTAAGATTAAGGGAGACTAGGAAAGACTCCTTGAAGAAGGCCAGGGAAGCTGGGGGACAGAGATGAGGAGGATGAATGTTCCAGACATAGGATTTTATATTTGATCCTGGAAGTGATAGGGAACTACTAGAGTTTATTGAATAGAGGCCTGCAATAATATTAAGACATTTTAATTTCTAATATAGCAAATATTAATAGATATAACCCACATAAACAAAAGCTCTTTGTGAGGTCCTCAATAATTTTAAGAGTGTAAGGCTTCTGAGATCAAAAAGTTCAAGAACCTCTATTGTGGGGAAAATATTTGGCAACAAAGAATGCAGTGCTAGAAACTTTGAAAAATTAAAATTGTAGGTTCCTCAAATGGCAACGGAGAGACACGTAGTAGATGTCCACATATAGTCCACTTACTATAATCTACATATATTCACCACGCATATTAATGTTGCCCTTTGGGTTATTTGCAATCTTAATGCTTCCAAGGTCATGCTGTTCTATGATCTATAGCCAGATAGCATGACTGTGAGAAATCTTGCTGAACATGATTTAAACATGTATTGGTCCTTGTCTCATCTCATCTGGTTTAAGATTGCAACTAAAGAGAATGATTTTAATATATATTGTTCAAGTCAAACATGTATTAATTGCCTTACTTAGATTTCCTCTACTGGCTGTCCCCATAGCAAATTAGTACTCTATATTAATATTAATATTGTCTAAATTACTTGATTTATTATTGCACAAAAGCTGTATGAAGGGAGAAATAATATTTTTGGCCAGATAATATGGTATGGTTCTGAAATACTTTTTTTTCTACACATGTACTTCACCTTTGCAATAGAAATTATCTGTATAGACCTAAATTTTGACACTTTATTTTATCCAATTTTGTACTTTATTCTCTAGTTGAGATTATTCTATTTCATGTATGGAAAGTTAAATTTCTAAATCACAAGTCTGTCCATGCTTAATAACCTCCAGCGGTTTCCTACTGCATTTAATTTCAAATCCAAACTCCCACGTTTGGTATTCAAAGCCTTTCAGAATCTGACCTCTACCTACCTTTTCATATTTATTGCATGGTACTCTTGTTCATGTACTCTGTGATGCAACCAAAATGGACTCTTTGCTCTTGCTCATATATATTATTCTATCCCCACTCTCCATGCCTGGAATGTACTCCTTCCTCAACTGCACCTTATAGAAGTCTTAGCTTACTTCTTTCTTTTTTTTTAACTTTTATTGGGGAATATTTATTCAAATATATAATCACAATTATACAAACTTAGACCCCCCTCCCAAATGTGGGAAACATAATCCCCTTCATTTGTATCTCTTCAGTCTCTGAGTAGTGGATGGGAATTTGGTTCATAGCTTAGCTTGGTTCTTATAAATCACAGTGACAGTTTTAAGTCTAAACCCCTCTTTGGGATGGACTCCCATGTACCCTAACTTCTTAGGACTTTCATGCTTGGCTAACTGGCTATACCATCCCACTTGTATTCTTGGCTCCAAAGTTGTCATTGTTCTAACTTTTGGTGAAGTGGAGATTACCATGGGCACTCAAAATTGAGAAAGATTGTTGTTTGTCCTTTGTTTTTGAAGAAGACCAATGACATAATGGGGTGGTGTCTTGACTTGCACACAAGTTGGATATAAGTAAGGCAGAGCTGCACAAAGTTGTCAGCCTCAATCTCTCTTCCAGAGTCATGAAAGTCCAGTGACAAGAAGGACTTGGCAAGCCCTCACACCAGAGGTGCTAGTCCTCCCTGAATGCCCCATAAACTCCATTGGGAAGGATAAACAACATAACAAAGAAGCATTTCCCAACCTTCCCCACGCCCATTTCTCGGGGTCAGATTAAAAGAGGGAGATCAGATGAAGGAAATCTTTCTCCTCTCCCTGGTTAAGTTCCTGGCACCCATACCGAGGTGTTTCCTGATTCCCTGTCTTGTAGTGCCTCTATTCCTGATATTACCTTGTATTTACTGTTTAGTTATTTGATATTTACTTCTGTGTGTACATGTTTTTTCTCTAATAGAATGTGGATTTCTTGACTTTTTTTTTAATCTAATAAATGTGTTGATTAGTAATTGATTGTTTCATGTATGTAGTCCTATCTTCTCTGTAAGATTATAAGCTTCTTGAGAGCAAGGTCATGTTATTTTTCTTTGCATCTTAAACAATGTCTGTGCAAGGAACATGGTCAGTCCTGAGTAAATTTCTTGTTAAGTTGAAGATTTTAGCTCTGGCTTGAATATTCAATCTCCCAATAAGACTTGCTGGAAATGATGAAATCTAATGTGAAGGGTGGTCTGGGAAACTTTTTTGCTCAGAAATTCAAGTCTTGCTTGTATACTTCAAGGCTGATTGTTTTCCATTTGACCTTATAAAAATTCCCTTTGAGTTTTGGAAAGTAAACCATTTAATCTGACATGTTTCTATGGATTACACACTGGATTCATTTAGAGCAAACATCCCAAAACAACGTGATGTTTCAGAGTCTATTGGTACACAGGAAGTGGAATAAAATCTCTCCCTCTGCCCCCCCCACCCCGAACTTTGATAATGTGAGCTGGAGGATTTATGATAGACTGAGAAAGGCTCAGAGTTCAAAATGTCCTATTTTTTCTCATTCTAGTGTCTGAGGCAAGGAAGTAGGTTTCAGGTTTGCTTTCGAAACTATTTACTTACTCAATTGCTCTTTTTGCTTAGAGACCAAAATTTTTATCAAAAAAATTGGGCCATGGGCTTTAACAAAGGATATTTTTTTTCATTAAAATGTTTATTTTAATAAAATTATATATTTTTGGTTTTCTGATCACCTTAATTTCACAATATATCCTATGCCTCCTTGCAAAGGGCTACCCCTTATAAAAAAGGTATAAATTATATTTTAAAAAATCCTACCCCATGGTCTTCCTGGTTCTTTATTTAAAAAGCAAAGAAGCACACATTTTATATTTCTCTTTCTAATGGCAAAAACTCCAACAACAGCAAGTCTAAATTGTTGCTTTTTATGTAGCCTTCTACTGATAACCCTCTTCTTCTTATTTATACTTCTCTCCACAGTCTTTTCCTTCTCCCAACACAGCTATACATTTCTCTTACCCTTTTCACTATTCCTACATGACAAAATTGCTTGGGATACCATAACATATCAGGGTCTTCTAATTTGCCCTGGTCCCTTGTATTGCTACCATGGAAAGGATATAACTAACATTAGTCTCTTTAGACTCTGACCTTGAAAAGGGAGCTTAGTACTTGACTAGAATGTATTCCTGTGGCAAATGCATTTAACAAATATAGCAGCTGCTTCTGCCTGGTAAGTGAAGCTTGTCTTATTTCTCTATTGTCCTAAGCTGCCATCTGGGCCCTGTCCTTGGAAGCCACATGGCCTGAAGCCACAAATCTTAGGTAGCCACAGTCCCTCTCCATAATCACAGATTCAATCATAGGTTAAGAGAATAGATTATCAGTAGCCTGTGACTGGCTGATAAAAGATAATTGGAATGGTTTTATGCTCTTTGAAAAGAAGAAACCAATAGGATCATGAGACTATGTAATTTGAGGAGAAGGAGCCTTAGTTTAATCCCATCATTTAAAGATATGGAAACTGAGATCCATAGAAGTTAAAAAACTTTCCTAACATTACACAGGTATTAAGTAGTCTGACATCTCCATTTCTCCATGATGCTCCCAAAAGGGGTTCCACTATACAAATAGCAATCTATATCTCCATATAACTACATCTCTGTCTCTCTCCATATACATGTATACACAGACACACATAAATACACACACATATATGCATATGTATATATGTATGTGTATGTGTATATGTATGTGTGTGTGTGTGTGTGTGTGTGTGTGTGTGTATACATATATAGTAGTAGTAGCTATTAGACACCCTAGTGGACGGTGTGCTGAATCAAAAGACCTGGGTCTGAGTCCTTGCTTTGATATTTCCTCTTAAGCAAGTTACTTCCTTTATACCTCAATGTTTTGTCTATAAAATGAGGACACTTCTAGGGTCTACAAATGCATGAGTCTATAAGTTCTTTTTTGGATGAGTTGTTTGCTTCTGATTCATGGGTAAAATTGAGATAATTGTTGCATCCTTGGACCAATGGATATTTTATAGCTTCCTTTGGCCCAAGTGCTTTAATCACCTGAATTCCTGTGTTGTGAAGATGACCTGTTCATTTAGATACTTTAGAGGTTAGGTTAAGATCGATTGGAAGGGTGGCAAGGCCTCTAACCTCTCCCTCTCCCCCCACCCCCATGAAGCATGGGAGTGTTATTGTTGTGACCTGAAGGGATGTAGAATAGACATTTCTAGCCTCTTCTCCTCCCACCCTTCTCCAAGGGGGACTTAATTTTCTGCCAGGAGGAGAAGCAAGAGGTTGGGGCCAGAAGTTTGGCCAGTGTTTTCTTCAGAGATAGGGGGCACTAGGCTAGAATTATATCTCTCTGCTCCCTTAAGTGTTATTTGTCTAGGGGATATGAGTTTCCAGTTCAAGCTGAACTTCTGATTTCTATTTCTTAGTAGGGAAAAGAAGGGCTCTAAACTCTACATCCAAGGCATGATCCCCTTTCCACCAAATATTAGTTCCACAATGAACATACATAGAACAAATAGCTAAGAAACCCATTTACCTAAATGGATAGCAAAACAGAAATCAGAGAAAGTATACATAGAGCAATATATACCAGATGATATAGAGTAAAGGAACATTCCCATTGAAAGTGAGTTAATTCAGCTCAACCAAGAAAGAGTCTCAGATCTCACTGAAGGGAAATTCTCCAAAGAATCTAGTGTAACAAGCTGGATAAAGAAACATAATTGAAACTGCTAGCTCCTCTCATGTTGGCTTATTCCCAGAGTCTTATTTTCCCTTCAGTAATCTGAAGTGAGGTTGCCATTGTCCACCTCCTCTCTCAAAGCTGGAAGCCAGAAATGCCCAAAGTGACTACAGAGTCTGAAGAAACTGAAGGGACACAAGAGAGTCCAAAGAGGCTGTCATGAGAGGAGTACTTCCATCTCTTCATTTACAGAAGTCTCTTAAGACTCTGGAGAAAGACAGAAGGTCGCTTTATGTCACTTTCACCAACTCCACCCTTCCCCTCATGTAAGATGGAACATTGATCTTCAGGAATGAGGAGAGAGTGCCACACTGATGGACTTAGGGGTTTGGGTTACAGAAGGAAAAAAATGTAAAAAGCAAAACACAACAGTATTGTAGAGATGTTGAAAACAGCAGATAAGCAGGGTGAGCAAATTGTTCCACAATTATTTCCCTAGGATATCTTTATATTGAAGTGAACAGCAAAGCACCATGAGACCAGCCATGTGCTTGGTATGAATGGCTCTCATCTGAAAGGATACTGTGGACTGAATGATTTCAGACTTCTCCTAGAAAGTTATTTTAGTAACTCTAGCTTCCTCACTTCAGGCTTCTCGGAGGCAAGAAGCAAAGGATATGAGAAGGCCTGCACTATTTGGGGATCATTGAGATAGGTATTTGACCACTGAATCTGATCCTGTACTATCCACAAGGTTCAGAATGGTCACCCTGGAGCTTCTCCATTCTTTGGACTAGCACAAATATAGATACAATTATAGGGGTGCAGGCTGAGATCAAGTTAAAGGGGGACAGAAAAGTAATTGAGTTGTCTGTAGATGACCTTGGTAAGGGAAAAGGAGCTAGGAGTCATCCAATTTTCTTTGAATTGTATAGATCTCAAGTATTTATTCCTGTATACCACTTTCAAGGGGCTTCTTTCTTCAATAAATTACAGAGCTTTTGATTTTTTTGTGGGGGGTATTTTTTCTTTGAGTTTTTTCTCTTTTAAAAATTTTATTTTTTTAGTTAACATATATTTTCTCTATTTTTCCTCCCCCCCAAGCACTGAACAAAAAGGAAAAGAAAAAGAAAACCTTAGTAACAAATATACATAGGCAAGCGGAGCAAATTTTCTCATTGACCATGTTTAAAAATGTTTCTTTCTCTCTATGTCTTTCTGTCTCTGTCTCTGACTTTGTCTGTCTCTGTTTCTCTTTAATAGACCCTCTGGTCTTGGGCTGAAGAAGCATGAATGTTAACTGCTCCTACAATTTATTATTGTAGCAAATAAAACAGTTATAAATTATTATATACAATATATTTCAGGGTATAGAGTTCACTGACAGAGTAACTTTTGTCCTCTTTGAAACCCTAAGAAAGATACATGTTGCCACTAAATCTAGAAACAATTCTCTCAGAATGATAATTCAAGGGCCCCAGAAATTCTCATCATAATGTCTCTCTACAAAATAAGCTGACTGAACTTCTCTCCGAACATCTCCTTAGATTCTCTCTCCTTGACAGTTGACTCATTCAATCTCGCAGGACAGAAATTATCTTACTCTTTTCTCTCTGTGCCTTGCAAAATTTCTCCATGACAGTGAGGTCTCCCTAGATGATCATTAAAATGTCTGTATTCAAGAATCGATTCCTCTTTCTTAAAGATACAGTAACAATACTCAAAGTTTTTCATGAGAAAGGCTTTTTAAATTAAAATATGGAGAGAAGGTGTCAGAAATGAAGTAACTATTTTTGGGATCTCAAAAACGTATTATAAACAGATTCTAGTGCTTTTCAGTAAGAGTCACATAATATTTTCTTCTTAAGTTTTCTTAAAATAAGTTTTTATTGGTATTATGTTCTTTATATCACCATAGTTATCCAAAGTACCTCTCCTTCTTTCCTCCCTTTATTGGAGAGCTATCCTATATCACAAATAATACTTTTTAGAGAGGGAAAACAAAACCTAGTACAACTGATTGCTATATTGAAAAAAAAAACACTGAAAATATGTGAAACGTGTAACACCTATGGACCTCCCACCTCTGTGAAGGATTGTGTTGGGTGTATATTCTCATAACTCCTCATACAAGTCTTGCTTGATCATTAGAATTTTGTTAAATTTACTTTCAATTTTTTGGTGTGTTGGTCTTTTTATTTAAATTGCTATAGTTACTGTGTATATTGTTTTCTTGGCTCTGCTTCCTTCATTCTACACTAGCTCATATAGATCTTTCTGTGTTTCTCTGTATTCATCACACATACATAATTTCTTACCACATAGTAATATTTCATTACATTCATGTATCACAAATTGTTTAGTCATTCCTTGATTGATGGGAATCTACTTTGGTTCCAATTCTTAGCTATCACAAAAGGTGCTGTTATATTTTGGATTATATAAGGACTTTCTTCTTATCAGTGGCTTCCTTGGGGTATAATCCCAGTAATGGAGTCTCTGGTACAAAGGGTATGGACATTTTAGTCACTTCATTTGGACAATTCCAAATTGCTTTCGAAAATGCTCTTACAATTTCACAGCTCCATCAGCAAGATATTGGTATACCTACCCTTCTACAACCCTTCCAACATTGACTGTTGCCATTTTTGGGAAATTGTTTTTGCCAGTTTGCAGGATTTGAGCTGAAACCTTAGAGTTATTATGATGTGCATTTCTTTTTTTATTAGTGATTTGGATTATTCTTTCATGGGACTGTGAATACTTTGTAGATCTTTTAATATCCTTTGGCTACTTATTATTGGAGATTGGCTATTAATCTTAGAAATACATCTATCTTTCTATCTATCTATCCAAACTCTTATCAGAGAAATTTGATACAAAGACTGTTTTTCCTGCATTTGACCACTTCCCTTCTTATCCGAGTTGTATTAAGTTTGTCCATGTAGTAGCTTTTCACTTTTAAGTAATAAAAGTTATCCATGTTATTTTTTATAATTGCCTCTATCATTTGTTTGGTTAAGAATATATTTCCTGCCCATAGTTGTGAGAGGTATATGATATGTTTCTCGTCTATTGATAGTATTATCTTTAATATTAAGATTATGTATTTACTTAGAATGTGTTGTGGACTATTGTATAAGCTGTTGGTCTAAACCTGATTTCTACCAGACTTTTTTCTAACTTTCCCAGCTGTGTTTTTTTTAATCAGATGAGGAATTTTTTCCTAGGTAATTTATGTTTCTTACTCTATCAAATACTAGATTATTGAATTCTATTGCTTCTGAATCTCCCTTGTCTATTGTTTCATTGATCTTTCTATTCTTTAACCAATACTAGATGGTTTTGATGACTGCTGCTTTATATTATAGTTTGAAGTCAGGAAATGCTATTCTTTCTTTGACACTATTTTCTTCATTATTTCCCTTGATATTCTAGATCTCTTGTTTTTTTAAAATGAATTTTGTTATTATTTTATCATTTTATTAAATATTTCTTTGATAATTTGATTGGCATAGCATTAAAAGTATAAATTAATTGGTAACATTGTCATTTTTATTATTTTGGGATGGTCTTGTCATAAGCACTGAATATTCCTTCAGCTGTATAATTTGTTCTTTTTTCTTTATTTCTTTAAGGAGTGCTTTGTAATTGAATTTCAAAAACTTTTTCATGTACTTTGATCCCCAGACATTTTATGCATTTTGTAGTTATATGATTTCCCTTTCTATTATTGCTTCTTGTGTTTTGTTATTATATAGAAATGCTGTTGATTTTTGAGTACTTGTTTTGTAGCCTGCAAATTTGTTGAAATTATTAATTGTTTCAATTAGTATCTTTGCTGATTTTGCAGGATTTTCCAAGTAAACCATTATGTCATCAGCAAACAGGGATAGATATTTCTCCTCTTTACCTATCTTTCCTCCTTTAATTTCTTTCTCTTGTTTTATTGCTGTTGCTAGCACAGCTATATCAAATAACAACAGGGGAAAGTGGGTATCCTTGCTTTACTCTCATATTTATTGGAAAACGAAAAGGTCTAGTGCATCCTCGATGAATATGATGCTTGCTTTTGGTTTCAGATACATGCTTTTTAGACACACACACACGCACACATATATTTTAAATGTCTCTCTGTGCCTATATTCAGTAAGGTTTTTTTTTTAGGGCAATTGGGGTTAAGTGACTTGCTCAGGGTCACACAGCTAGTAAGTGTCAAGTGTTTGGTCTGAGGTCAGATTTGAACTTAGGTCCTCCTGACTTCAGGGCTGGTGCTCTATCCACTGTGCCATCTAGCTGCCCCTTTGCAGTTTTTTTTTAAGTGTAGAAGACTGTGGCACTTTGTTGAAAACCTTTTTCTGCATCTATTCAGATGATCATTTGATTTTGATATTTTAGTTTTTAGTATAATTAATTATATGGATCATATTCCTTAGGTTGAATCATCCTTGGGTTCTATAGATCTCATTTCATCATAATGAATGATTTCTTGGATAAATCACTGCAACTTGTCTGATAGGATTATGTTAAAAAAATTTTGAGTCAATGTTTATTAATAATATTGGTTTATAGTTATCTCTCTGTGTTTTTATCTTTAGCTGGTTTCAGTATTAGGACTATATTTGTCTCATAAAAGGATTTTGGTAATGTACTTCCCTTTTCAATTTTTGAGAATGATTTTTGAAGTGTGGGTCCTAACTGTTCTTTAAAAGTTTGATAGAATTCTCCTGTGAATCCTTCAGGATCAGAAGTTTTTTCTTTAGTAGTTTCTTTTCAGTACGATCTATTTACTTTTCTAGGATTGAGTTATTTGAGATATTTATCTTGTCTCATAATAGTTTGCATATCTTATATTTTTGAAGATATTTCCTAATATCTTTTGTGTCCTCAGTTTTGTTATCATGTTACTGTGCATAATAGGTTCTGTGTATTCTTTTTATTTCTTCTGGTTTCGTTTTGGTTTCACTTTGTTGATTTGTTATTTTATTGAGTTGATTTTTTGTTCTCTTCTTTTTAATTAGTTTAGCTAAGATTTTGTCAATTTTCTTAGTCTTTTCGAAGAACTAGCTTATAGTTTCCTTCATCATTTCTATGGGTTTTTTTGTTCCAATTTACCCCCTCTCTAATTTCTAATAATTCCCCATTTGTGTTTATTTTAGATTTGCTTATTTGTTGGTTTTCTAATTTTTAAAATGCACATTTAGTTAATCAGTCCTCTCTTTTTCTTTTTGTTCATGTATGTTTGTGAGGATATGGTTTCCTTCTAATGACTGCTTTAGCTGCATCCCAGGAATTTTGAGTTTTCATTCACACTTCATTGTTATACTTTTCTTTTACATAGCTATTGTTCCTACAATTTTTCTTTGACCCACTTATTATTTAGGATTTCATTGTCAAGTCTCCATTTGGGTCTGTATCTTTTGGTCCCTGGACCAATTTCTATTTTTTTTGCATGATAGTTTATAAAGGATGTAATAACTATTTCTGTCTTTTTAAACCTGTTAGCAATATCTCTGTGCCCTAGTACTTAGTCAATTTTTGAAAAAGTTTCATGTGATCCTGAGAAATATGCACATTCTTTTGCTGCCCTATTTAAAAGATAAGTTTTTAAACTCTAGTTTCGCCAGCAATTTGTTCAGTTCCATATTGTCCCTTTTGTTTTTCTTTATGTTAGATTTAGCCAAAATTGAGAGAGATTAAAGTCCCCTCTTAATATGATGTTACTGTCCATGTAACTGTCAGATAATAATTTCTTTATGAATTTTGATGCTATGGCATTTATACTGTATAAGTTTATTATTGATATTGGTTTGTTGCTTATCATTCCTTTCAGTATAAGATAGTTTCCTTGTTTGTCTCTTTTAATTTTTGGAATATTTGTTTTTGCTGTGTTGGATAGCATGATTGCAACTCCTAGTTTTTTTGTATTCACTTGATGCATAGAAGAATTTTCCCATCCTCTCAGTTTTATTTTGTGTATTTGTTTTATAAATGTTTCTTGTAGGCAACAAATTGTAGGGTTTTGTTTTCTTATCCAATCTATCATTCTTTTTCATTTTATTGGATTATTTAATCAATTTACATTGAAAGTTATGAGCTAGGTTTGTATTTTCCTCTGTCTCTAAAACTTTTTTCAAGCTATAATTTTTCTCCCTCTTCTGCTTTAAACACAGTATTATGTTCCTCCAGTTACTGCATTTTAATCTTTTTAAAAGGTGATCCTGTTCCCCTTGACTCTCTTCCCCTCACGCTTGATTCCTTCTTTTTGCTTGTTACCTTTTTCCCTTTGGAGTTTTGCTTATTAGTTCCATTTCTCTGCCTGCTTTTATTTGGTTATACAATTCTTCCAGCACCCCTGTCCTCATTTTTTTCTTCTCAGTTAGTCAAGTAGATTCCCCTTCCCTCTCTTCTCTTTCCATTAGTACTATTTACCAGTTTTTTAAATTTCATTTTTTTGTGTTCCTTTCCAAAAAGGATTTCTCTCACTCTCTCTATTATCCATACTCTTTTTCAGTCTACTCCAGACTCTCATTCTCTGATGCATGACCCTTGCATTTATCTGTTCTCTCTTTTTTCTCTGTATTCCTCATGCAGTCAAAGCTTCCAAGGCTCTCTCCTCTAGGTGGCTTTCTGCCGTTGCCTTGTAGAACTTGCTCCATGGATTCCCCCTTTCCATTATGCATTACTCCCAGAATAATATAAATTCTTGCAGGTATCAAAGAGG
Source organism: Phascolarctos cinereus (assembly GCF_003287225.1). NCBI lineage: Eukaryota > Metazoa > Chordata > Mammalia > Diprotodontia > Phascolarctidae > Phascolarctos > Phascolarctos cinereus. The sequence goes on along the minus strand of NW_027556098.1, from coordinate 303,450,491 downwards.
ATACTACCCATTGGTAGGGCCCTGCCCTCTCCATGTCCCCAAATAAGCAGCATACCAGTGATCTATGCCCTCCCCTGATTATCTTCTTTTTTTCATATTTGCCTTAAAATCTCTGTGGGTCTATGCATTTCCACTTCCCTGCATGCCAGTTATCTCCAGGGATTCCAACTCTCTCTCTCCCAATGTAGGATGAGTATACTTTTCAATCACCAAATTTCCCAGGCCACACCTAGTGCAAAGTCCCCATCTCTCCTCACAAACCATCTCTCTCCACCCATAGGAGCATTCATCAATGTAACTCCCTCCCACCACCAAAGTAAAGCCTCCTTCTTTCCCCACACCCTTCTTCAATCTTTCCTTCCTCTTCCTTACCCATTACTCTATAGGATCTTCTTTTTCTGGAACCATAGAGATCAACTTCTCCTCATTGCTAGCCCTTGAATTGACCTAGATACCTCACACACTCCTATCTCCCTGTTCCCTTTCTCCTCTTTCATGTGCCTTCCCATATTATAATGTAGTCCCACAAACCAACAACAACCACAGCAATTATCACCACTACCACCACAACCATTGATTCAGCATAATCACAGTATTGTCAGATTCTGTTCATAATGCCTCTGTCTACCTCTTCACTCCAGATTTCTGCCCTCACTCTTGATTCCTTGGTACAACTAGAAAGAAGTCTCTCACTGGTCTCTGCTGTCATTCTGTTGCTATTGTTGTCCTTGCCTGCAACATCTATTTACTCTTCCTGCATTTCTGTTCTTTGGGATGTTTGAGAGGCAGATATTCTCTTCATTTATGGTTTTCTTTCTTAAAATGTTTCAAATTCCTCTTTATTATTGAATGTCCATCTTTTTTCAGACATAGTTAAGCTCGTTTGCAGAGTTGGTCACTGGGGGCTGCATCCTGAGCTACATTGTTCTTTGGAACATGTTATTCCATTTCCTTCTATGTTTTCTGGTAGGCTCAGAATAGTCTTGCAATCTTTAAATTTCCTTTCTTTTGTGTTTGGAGGTCTTTCTCCTAATTTCTTGCAGAACTTCTTGTTTCTGAAATGTATTGCAAAATTTAACCACTATGTATCTTGAAGTTTGCAGCCTTGGTGTTTTTTTTTTTCTTTCTGGAAGTGAGCCATGACTTCTTTAAATTGCAGTTTCATTTTCTATGTTTAGAAGTTCCAGACAATTTTCTTCTATGATTTCAATGGAGAGTTAAAGTTGTCTGTCCTGTCACGCTCTTCTGGGAGACCTATGATCCTTGGTTGTCTTTACACAGTTTGTCTTCAAGGTCAGTATGTTGTCCTTGCATAGGAAGCAAATTTTCTTTTAATGTTATTATTTATTGCTTCTATTCTTCCAGATTGTTTTTTACTTCTGTATTTTTGCATTCTTAATCTGTTTTCCTCTTTTTTGTTTCTTTGGTGAGGCTCACCATTGCAGATTTTTCTATTCTGCCCATTATTTTTGCTGTACATGCCAATTTAAATTCTGTTCTCATAATTCTCATTTCTTTTTTGTGCCTCATAGAAAAAGCATGTTGTGCTTCCATATTCTCCCCAAATTCCTCATGGTCCTATATCTCATCCAATGTTGGACCATTTTTTTTTGTAGTATTCATTCATAGATGCTTGAACTCACATACTGAATCTGGAGACCATATTTCCTTCTGTTGTTGCTGTTTTTCCTGTTGATTTATCTGTTTATATTCAAGGCCTTGGACTTTTTATCTTTCTGAAATCTTTGATAATTGCAGTCTTATTTCCCATTACTTACCCCATAACTCATATTCTGACTCCCCTCTGATAATGGTTTCCTAGGGGGCTATGTCTCAAAGCATCTCAGCCTCCTCCCATGCTGGGCAATTCATGGATCACCAGCCTAGGTCTAGGTCTTTGTCCCAAGTAACTTTTGTGTGGTCAAAACTGGCCTCAGCTTTGTGCTGTGCTCTTTCCCTCAGGCTTAGTGGAGTTCTACACCCACCCCTCCAAATCACACAGTGTCCTATCTTAGTGTCCTTGGTGTCATTACCTCTGTTCCTTAGCTCTTTGTCCTGGCACCAGCAATTCAGAGCTTTACATGCCCATGTCACAGAGTTTTACCTCCTGGCTCTGGTTCTGCTGGAGATACAGGTCTGTCCATCCCAGCACCAGTAGTTCAGAACTTTGAAGAGCTTGTGCTATAGGGTTATGGACCTTGGCAGGCTTTTGCTCCTGAGATGTTGCAGCTTCCTGGTTGTCTATTCCAGAGAGAGCATATTCCTATAGCCTGCAACTGGGGTCTCCACAGAACTGGAAAGAGAGAGGGAGGGGACCTGGGGCATAGAGGTGGGTTTTATTATAAACATGTGTCATGCCCTTGGGTCTGCTAGTACAGACTCACTGCCAATAGTGAGGGAAGTGGGGGAGGAGTGCTCAATGAGATCAGGGTGAGTGAGCATCAATCAGTTCATAGTTTTCTTTTTAAGCTTTGAAGTTGAGTTTTTTTAAGACTTTTTTTGGCTTCTGGGTGCCCTAGACCATGGAAACAGCTGACATTTCATTATCTTTGCTGTACAACTTTTGTGTTGGAGAGGTGTGAGAGGTCTTGAGGATCAGAGAAAATGTCAGGTTCTCCATCTTGTTGCTCATGTGACTTGTACATCTTTTTTTTTATTCTTAAGCAGCAAAAACTGCTTTTCTACAATATAGCATTACACAAGAGGATTCCATAAGAAGTCTTAAGTCTGCAATTCACATCACTTGCTTTAAATTAAAAAAAAATAAATTCTAAACATTGCTTTCAAAACCGTCCTGATTATCTGTACTTCCTTCTCAACTTCCTTGTCTTGTGTGCATTTAAAATTTGGCATCACTATTGCTAACACACACAGCTCCTTCCTGAGAAAGGGGAAAAAAAAACCACTTGTAACAAATCAGCATAAATGGTATATAACAATATCATGAAAGTAATATATTGCATTTCATAAATGAAAGAAATTAGGAGCTGTTCTCTATTTAAAGAATAGATTGTAAGTTTCTTGAGGAAAGAGACTACTTTCCATTTTGTTTTTGTAGTCTTAGATTGTTGTCTATGAATGAGGTTGTTTGGAAAAGAAGGTATTTGAGAAGGCAGCCGTGCATGACATGTTTACAACAATACTGTATGATGTTCTATAGAATCTGAATTCACAAACCCCTTTCCAATAGGGGAAATCAGAGAATGTAATGTTTGCATAACCCTCTGTACAACATTAAAAGTGAAAAAATATACAAGAGCAAACCTCAAATAGAACATTATAACATACTTCCATACTCTTTTATTCTCAAGATTCACATCTTGATTAAAATGAAATTAACTGACATTTTCTAGGTTTGTTGTAAAAGTCAAATTATCATCATTATCATAGGAGATAATTTTGTTATTTCTTTTTGCTCCTCAATGTGTACTTGGTGGGATGTTTGCATCAGAGTGATCTGACGTAAAGTAGGATCTACTCACATTTAAGCCAGACTATCCTGCGAAGAATTCACTAAAGTGTATTGCTAATGTCAATAATAAACAGTGCTGGCATGGCCTTGGTAGGTCACTAAAGGCTCACAATCTAAAATGACTAGATAGGACTGAAGAAATAGGAATCAGATCTTTAATGACCTTGTGATGGCAATACCTGGATCCATGATATCAGGATAGTCTTGTCATACAGGTTCACTCTATACCAATTCAATCCAAAGCTGGTTATAGTCCTTGACACAAGGTGGAAATTGCAAAGGCATGAAGAAAAGCTTCTCAAAAATTGGGACTTCTTAATAAATGTGGAATGGTTTGGCTCAGGAGATTTTGTATCTCTGGACATTTTGAAGTATTGCTTGGATGAACATGTGTGAGAGATGTTGTTATATGGGCTTTTAACCTATTTTGTGTCATGGACCCCTTTGGCAGCCTGGTTAAGTCCATGAATCCTTCCTCAGAATAATATTTTTAAATGCATAACACAAAATAACATAGGATTGCAAAGGAAACCAATTATATTTAAGTACAGTTCGGTGAAGAGATAGTTTTAATAACTGATTTCTATTCTAATTCCCTCTATTTTTTCCTTCTCTTATTGCTATTGCTAGGATTTCAATACAATATTGAATGATATTGGTGACAGTGGGCATCCTTGTTTCACACCTGATCTTAATGGGAAGGCTTCTAGCTTATACCCACAAATAATGTTTGCTAATGGTTTTAGGTAAAAGCTTTTCATCAGTTGAAGGAAAAGTCCATTTGTACATACAGTTTTAAGTATTTTTAATAGAAATGAGTGTTGTACTTCATTAAAAACTTTTTCTGCATCTATTGAGAAAATCATATGATTTTGTTACTTTTATTATTGATATAATCAATTATATTAATAGTTTTCCTCATACTAAACCATCCCTGCGTTCATGATATAAATTCTACTTGGTAATAATCTTTGTAATATATTGTTGTAATCTTTTAGCTAGTATTTTATTTAGGATTTTTTTCATCACTAATAATTAATGAAATTGGTTTGTAATTTTCTTCCTTTGTTTTTATTCTTCCTGGTTTAGGTATCAGTATCATATTTGTTTCATAAAAGGAATTTGGTAGGATCTCTTCTTTGTCTATATTCCAAGTAATTTATTTAATATTGGAATTACTGACTTTCATCGAGCGGCCAGTATTGTTAATAATTTTATTTTTAATGCTTGTTTAATGCTTCTGGGCCTTAATTTCCTCATTCCTTAGACTGGACTAGATGGATTCTGAGGCTCCTTCCACCTCTAGGCCCATGATCCTACAAGTACAATAACCCATTGAAAAGGAAAGAAGACATTTCTTAGGTTAATGAGGGAACCTAAAAAAGTAATACAAGCTTTACAGTATTTTTATTCAAAATCTCCAGTTTTTTTCTATATATTTGGTTTGTGCATAGTTACTTGCATGTTGTCTCTCTGATAGACTGTGAGCTCCTTGATGGCAGGGACTTCTTTTTCTTTCTTTCTATCCCCAGCATTTAGTGCCTGGAACATAGTAGATGCTTAAAAACATATGTTAAGGGGCAGCTAGGTGGCACAGTGGGTAGAGCACTGGACCTGGATTTAGGAGGACCTGAGTTCAAATGTGGCCTTAGACATATAACACTTACTAGCTGTGTGACCCTGGGCAAGTCACTTAACCCCATTGCCTAGCCAAAAAAAAAAGTTAGTTGACTGGTTAACAGTTAAAGTCACCTTACACATATATAAAAATAAAGCAAGTTTTTTTTTACTATGAATTATGGTTCATTTGCATATTTATTTACTCTCTATTGAGCAGAAGAAATGTGGATCCCCAATTCTCCTCTAATTCCAGAGCCAATTTATTCCTGCTTCCATGCTTTTTGCAGTGCAGCCACAGTTGATTAGGCTAACACAGAAATGGAATGTTCATGTTGTACAATGTGGAAATCCTGAGCACAAGTTATGGTCTCTTGTTTCAGTCCTCTTGATCTTAGATACTGGCTTAATACAGCTGACAGAGAATGGTGATGGACAAAGTGGATGTGAGTGGCATGATGAAAGATTTTGAATGACTAAAATCCGCAAACTGTAAAAATATTTTAGGCTATGGAATATCAGGACAAGACTCAAGTATGGGAGCTCCATATTGCATCGGCTTTGAGGTACAGATGAAGAAGCTAATGATGGTGATCATATGATAGGAAATTGAGATTTTCCTTCTTTGGGCTGCAGATTATGAAGTTACTAAGAACAAGCTTTTCTTCTTCTCTCTTCTAATGTACTTTGGCATATCTTATGTCTGAGGAAGCCAGCATTCCTCTTAGGGGTCACTTATTTATGCTTCGATTTGTGTAGACTTTTTATTCCAGAAATTTCAACATGTTTTTCCCTCTAATAAGTTACATATGCAAAGTAATATATTTTGTTCTTAATTATGCTAGTTTCCAGATATAAAACATGCAAAATAAAATAATTAAACAATAAAACCTCCCATTAATTAAGAAAAACCAAAACTGAATCAGAGAAAAGAAAAAGATGGTGAATTTTTTCAATGTTGGTAAAATGAATATTACAGTAACCTTTGATTTATGAGTTATCAGTAACAACTTATATTTACTATAGGGTCTTTATGCTATGTGAGATCGATAGTGTAAATATTTTTATCTCATTTGCAGATGAAGAAACTGAGGCTCTAAGATATTAAGTGACTTCAGGGTCACACAGAAAGTGAATTAGAATGAAAATTTGAACCCTTGTATGTCAATTATGATTCCAGTGTTATTTCTCATTTACACTGCCTCAAAATACAAGGATCTTCTTAACTCCCTAAAGTACTGGTAGTAGCTCACTTTCATCCTGGCTGATATTAGGAAAACATACCAAAGTCTGGAGATGCACGTTCTTGGCAAGATGTAAAAAAAACAAAACAAAATAAAACAACAACAACAACAACAACACCTCATTAAAGCTGGAGAAGCCAAATTCACCGTGCAATTTTTAGATAGTAGAGCTGTCTGCCTGTCAACACAAATATTGGTAAAAAAAAGGGTACAGGTGCATATGGCAAGGTGAGAATACAGCTAATACAATGAAAAATGTTCCCATCAGCCAGTTGCTGGAGATCTGATCAGTTAACTTTTTCAGCTTCCTTTGAAAGGTTATCGTAGAATATAAACTCTGTGTAATCTCACTCCCAGAATTCTTTTTCAGGATCATGTGCCCCAGGAATTTCCTTCCTGTTGTATCTTGGATCCCTCAACTAGCCTCTTCTGTGAGTCTGTTTATTTGTCTTTGGATTTACTCATTCAGGACTGGTACAAAAGGGATTTTCTCATTTGTTGTACTCTCCAATGAGTGAAACTTCTTAGATAGGGGCCTTACAACCTCTGATTTTCTGTTGATAGCAGGAGGGAATTAGTGGGACTGACCCAAACTGGTCAGAGTTGCTGGTGACAACTGAGGATGAAAATTGGACTCAGAATAGTCTATTTAGGCTGAGGATTTAGCCCTATGGCCTCTCCTCCCTTTATTCTTGAGGACTGATACTCAGGAAAGAAGACAACACCTGCCTAGGGACTTTGCTATAGGCTGTGACCCCATATGTACACAATAACACATGCAGTATTTTTCTTGTCAGTACTATGGAAAACCTGTATTTCAGTTATTATTGGCCTGGAGTCAGGAAAGCCTAAATTCAAGTCTGGCCTCAAACACTTTCTACCTGTGTCACCCTGGGCAAGTCACTTAATCTCTGTCTGCCTTAGTTTCTTCTCTTATAAAATGAGCATAATAATAGCACCTACTATTATCTCTCAGGGTTGTTATGAGGATCAAATGATACAGTAATTGTAAAGGGCTTAGCACAGTGCTTGGCACAGAGTAAATTCTATGTAAATGTTAGCTATTATCATATAATATTGGTAAAGTGTCTAGTGCAGTGCCTGGCACACAATAGGTGTTTAATAAATGCTTATTCTCTAGGGACAGCTAGGTCGTTCAGTGGATAAAGTACCGGCCCTGAAGTCAGGAGGACCTGTGTTCAAATGCGGCCTCAGACCAAAAACTTGACACTTACTGTGTGACCATGGGCAAGTCATTTAATCTCTATTGCCTAAAAATAAAAAAAAATGCTTATTCTCTTTCTTTGTGCCATTGTTAGGTTAATCTTCCATATGCATAGACGTAATCATATAAATCCTTTCATCAACAATCTCCAGTGAC